>NC_083571.1:83506387-83611387 GCF_027579695.1 Neoarius graeffei
CCAGAGGAGTGGTATCGTCGAGGACAACCTCACTTGGTCTTAATTGTCCAGTTTAGGCGTGGCTGTGTCTCCTGTAGCCTTAGATTCCTGTTCTTGGTTGATGGGAGTAGAACCTGTTGTGATCCTCTGCTGTTCTAGTCCACCTGCCTCGAGTCAATATGTCGTGCATTCTGAGATGCTTTTCTGTTCACCACGGCTGTAGAGTGGCTATTTGAGTAACCCTAGCCTTCGTCAGCCAGTCTGTCCACTTCTTCTCTGACCTCTCTCAACAAGGTCTTTCCTCCTGCAGAACTGGATGTTTGTCTTTTGTACCTTTTTTGCATTCCTCTGCTGCCACGTGATTGGCTGATTGGTTTGGATGCAGTTATACAAGTGTTTGTAGTCCTGTGGTTGGTAAATGTGTATATTTTACCCTGGAATGTTCATGTGGTGTATCGAGGTTATTATGGACCTTCAGTTATTTTCAAAGGTGTTAAGATGGAAATCGGTAGTCAGAAATAAAGCCACCAACCTGTGCTAATCCATGTCACTTAATCTATAGCTATCTATCAAGCGATCTATAAGCAAGAAAGCAATACAAACGATGTCCCCTTGATGGTACCAGATAAGTGCTATGGATAAGCACAGGTTGGTGCCTTTATTTCTGAGCATGCTTTAGATGGTTTGAGGGCCATGATTCCATTCTGTATGCTGATGCATTTCCTTTTAAATAAGGAACTCGGAGAGCAAGTGTGTCGGAGGGCTCGAATGATTTCCAGAACATCCAGGAGTGTTCAGCAAACACCACACCTCCTGTGGAATCTAGGGAACGTCAGGAATTGTTGGGAATCCAGCTGAAGGTATACAAAGAGCTTCCGATATTGTCGTGTTGTGTGTCAAGTTTGTCAGAACTGTCCAAGCACCAGGTTTTCTGTAAAATAAAAATAAAAAATTGCAGGTGGTGAGCAGGAAGATGTAGTGACAGTATTTGCAAATGGACTTTGTACCGTGATGTTGGTTGAAATGTCTTGGGTTGGGAACTTGTAGGGTTTGGCTACCAACATGCTTCCTGGAGCTTTTTGACGGCAGGATCATCTTTGTCTGATAAAGTGGTGTGTCTGTGTCTCTCTCTCTCTCTCTCTCTCTCTCTCTCCCCCCCCCCCCCCCCCACTAGCTTGGGGGTAAGTCACACCATTCTCCTTGGAGTATCACTCCTCCCTCCTGCATTTGGCCATATGGAGACAGTAAACTTGGACTGTCCTTGTGCTGTCGTCTTCCTGTTTTAACTTTCCCACTAATCTCAGTTTCTACTGCTGCATTTGACTTGCCTTGTAACTGGGACGTCGGATCTTCCCAACACCATCCTGAACTCGTGATTTAGGAATTGCAGAGATCCGTAAATTCTGCTTTATACTTTATCCATCCACTTCTACTACTAGGGCGTCGTGGGGAGGTGGAGATGTCAGTCCTTTGCTGGTCGGTTTCCGTACAGATCCGTCCATCTTCCTCTTTTTTTTTTTGTCTTTGAGCAAAAGTTTATCTGCTGCCAGCTTGCTGGGCCTGTTGCAGATTCACCAGAGCCCCATTTGCCAGCCGAACTGTTTCCACCTCCCATGACGTGGACGAGGGGTTGGGTTTTGGGCGCTTACGGCCAAACCACTCTGACACCTGATCCCGTCTGCTTTATGAAACCCCTTATTCTGCTTTAAAAATGGCCGATTCTACTTTAAAAATGGCCAATTCTGCTTTTACTTTTTCCGTTTTATTAAAAAAAAAAAAGCTCAAGTAAGAAAATACTAGCAAACATGAATAAATTTTAAATTTTTATTGAAACAAAAACAACTCTTAGAACTTATGGCCAGCTTAGCTGGAGGAGGTTATGTTTTCGGCTCAGTTTGTTTGCTTTTCTCAACGTAACTCAAAGTAGTGAATGAAATTTGGTGAACAGCTTTAATATTATCCTAGGTCCAAGTGATTTTGATTTTGATGTTGACATGATGTGGCTTTCTGTCTGGCAAGGCACGCTGCAGTATAGATGCGAGTGGGGAGTCAAACTCTCACGGTTACTAGAGGACTAGCCCCCCCACTGTAACCCTAGCTATGTAATAGGCGAAAGGCCGATGGCTACGGAAACCGGGATCGGTGCCGCCCTATGCGCCACATGGCGTGGGAAGGACTTTGATGATGCAGACTTGGTGGAGGTATACACTCTACTGTGTGCCCTTCTAGTTTAGCCATAGTTTCCTGATAGGCCAGTATTCTTCAAATTCAGGAGGCTAACGATCCAGCAGTCAACACCAGTTTTCCTTTTCTCATCCAACAACCAAATTTTTTTTTTTTTTTTGTCGAGCTACATTTAAACATAATGTGCTTCATGTGGCGGTTGTAACTGGAGGGTTCTGCTCATTCTAAATCCCACTGCTGAGGAACGATCTGGTTTTAAAAAAAAATTATTCTCAGTCGTTTAATTTGCGTGTATGGTTGACGGAGGCTCTTTTCAGGATCATAAACATGTAGGTACATGAACATACTGGTGAAACCAGTAGAACCTTTACTCAGAACCCTTAGATCAGTATAGGAATGACAATCATGATGGTTGTCCCAGCAACCTCACAAACTATGGGTTTCATACCATGAACGATCTTGGTCTACTTTGAATTGTATGGCTAGAACAATTCAACATGAATATCTTTAATCAGTACACAAATAACATGAGATCATACAAGAGAACATCATGGCATTTTGATTCAAACCCAACTAAAAACACTGAAAAAAATTGTTTCGTATCACGGATTGTCGTCTTAAACGTTTTGCCCTTGTTGCTGACATATTTTGTGACTTGATGTGATCTTTCATGGCTTCCCCCCCCCCAGGTGAGGCACACCTTGCATGCTTAACAGAAAAGCTTCTGGCCAGAAACAAAAGGTTTCACCTTTGAACTCCACCACTCTTGCCTCTGTGTTAGCTGCCGATTTACCCATTTTCATAGATTTTGGCTTGTTGGCCATGTTTATTTACATTCATCAGCTGATGGATGCGAGCGGGGATGATCGGGTGACGTGGCAGCGATGCCAACGCCACCTAGGTCCGGTGCCTCGAACTACGTGTAAGAATGTACCTCCTTTTTCACCTGCAAGCGAGGGATCTGGGTGCTATGACTCGAATGAGTAGAAATACACGTGCGTACCTCCTTTTTGACCTGCGTGTCATGCTCCACACTGGTTTATGGCGGATACCGACTCGAATGAGAAGAAATAAACATGTAATCCACAGAAATATGGCCGTATTTCCGTGTTGCTTTTAGAAAAAAAGCAAGATTCTGCTTTTCCGCATCGCTTTTATCCACATTTCTATCGATTCGGCGAAATTTACCGCTTTGCGGAACCTACGGATCCCTGGAATTGGTCAGTTTTTGGGAAATACGAGTTACAAACTCTTGTTGATTGCATCTTTTATTCCTCGACCCATTGGTGCACACCATGGAAATCTTGGCATCTGGGTCAATCAGATTCTGTCCAGACTAGTTTTTACCTCCACCAGCTTAGTTGGAGGAGGTTATTTATTTGTTTCCACCTCCTATGTTTGTCTGCTTTTCCCAACGTAACACAAAAAGTAGTGAATGGATTTTGATGAAATTTGGTGGACAGCTGTAATATTATCCTAGGTCCAAGTGATTTTGATGTTATGTGGCTTGGTGGAGATGTACACTCTACTGTGTGCTCTTTTACAGTAGTTTAGCTATAGTTTTCTGATTGACCAGTCACGATCCAGCAGTCAACACCAGTTTTCCTTCTCATCCAACGACCAAATTTTTTTTTTTTTGGCAGAACTATATTTAAATAGCCTAGTAAGCTAGACCCACCTGCCTAGCGGCCAAAAATATTTTTGCCTAGCGAGTGGGTCTAGCCTCGCACCATATAAACAAAAGCACCCCGGGCATCAAATCGTGCCCGCCAATCACAACGCAAGGTTTTTGTTTGGATTCTTTGGGCGGGCTTTTGCAGGAGTGACGACAAAGCTGCGCGACGCTGGAGAAAGCGCGGCAGGAAAGATGGCTACGGCTAGTAAACAGCGCGCGTTTGACTCCGCTTTGGAATCAGTTTTAGAAGAATTAGACTTGGAGTTTTCGTTGAAACATGAGCAGGAAGAGGCTCTCCGCTCATTCCTTTTCAAGAAGGACGTTTTCACTGTTTTGCCGACCGGCTGTGGCAAAAGTCTGATCTACCAGCTGGCTCCGCTCGTAGCCAAAAGGATGGGGCTAGTTTGTGCAGTACGAAGAATTAATAAACAGCTTTGAAACATTACTTTTTGATTGTTTCTTATTTTCCCGTTATTTTAAATTTAAGGGAAATTATTTCACCAAACACCACTAAATAAAAACTCTCAAAAACAGTTTAAGCAAACCCTTGAAAAACACTTGGAAAAAAATGTGTATGTGGTACAGACTCCAAACTTGTGGTCATAATCTCCAAACTTCTTAATATCTAGAACCTGTTTATTAATTAATACGCATTTTGAAAAATTATTTATTTCAAGGCCTCCCCCACTGCTTTCTGTCGCTCTGACTACGTCACAGTCACTGTTGCGCTGATTGGTCAGAGCGTTGGCCTATACGCACAGAGACAGTTTGAAAGACAGCGGTTTGTTCCTCCTACCCGCTTCGGAAATGTCTACGGATCGAGGCCAGACTAAATATTCACATTTAGTCTGGCTTGCCAGGCTAATATTTGAACACCACGCGCTTCATGTTGTAGGTTGTAACTGGAGGGTTCTGCTCCTTCTAAATCCCATTGCTGAGGAACAACCTGGCTGTTGGTTAAAATAAATTCTTGGTTGTTTAATTTGCTTGCACCGTTGACAGATGGTCTTTTCAGAATCATAAACATGTAGGTACGTGAACATACTGGTGAAACCAAGCAAAATAATTGCTCCTGGAACTTTCTTGTTAGCAAAACATGCAGTCGAACAGAGAGAGAAAATAACGACATTAGCCATATTCGAATGGCTTTTATGTGAGGAGCTCCACCACTGAAATGTTGTTGGTTGACTGACTGACTACATTAGTTTTGTAAGGTTAAGGATTTAATAAACGATTTTGTGTTTCCGTTAGTCAGTGTCTATGCACAATAGTTTTAAGTCTAAGTATTTTTGCCTCGGTTTCTGGGCTACCAAAGAAATGGGACTGGGCGAGAACACTGGAGTGTACTTGGTTGATGGGCTAGCTCATGAATTTATCATCGGTGTTGCTGATGTAACAGCTTTGCAGCTCGATTTGGAGACTTTTTGACCTTCTCGGGTGACCGAAAAGGTTATCTAGCAACAAATTTGGAGACTTCTCGCATCGTTGGCAATCTGCCTTGCTGTTGTCGAGCAACTGTGAAAATCACCTTTCACCGATTTTTGTGAATGATGCAGTCTAGCGACTTTTAGCAATGTTTCAGAGAACCGATAGTGACTTGATGAGGCCCCCCCCCCCCCGGGCGACACTGTTTATTATTTGTTCACTTCTGCTTGCTGCTTTTCCATTCTAGCTTTTCAGCACCCTGATGCTGAATATAAGGAAAGAAAATGTATCCGATATCTTTTTCTCCCCCCATATCCATTCCTCCTTCGCTGTGGTGTAGTGGTTAGCACTGTCTCCTCACAGCAAGAAGGTTCTGGGTTTGAGCCCAGTGGCCGACAGGGGTCTTTCTGTGCGGAGTTTGCATGTTCTCCCCGTGTCTGCGTGGGTTTCCTCCGGGTGCTCCGGTTTCCCCCACAGTCCAAAGGCATGTGCTTAGGGTGACATGGGGCGGCCTTGGGCTGAAGTGCCGTTGAGCAAGGCGCCTGGGCGCTGTAGCATAGCTGTCCGCTGTTCTGGGTGTGTGCGCGCGCGTGCTCGTTGCTCACTTGTGTGTTCACTGCTTCAAATGGGTTAAATGCAGAGGATGAATTTCACTGTGCTTGAGCGTGCATGTTGACATGTGCTGTGTTCACACTTGTACCGGTACGAAAGTGGTATAACTGTATCGATACAAAGTATACCGGTACAGTTTAGTGCATCTGTCCACACTAGCGAGAAATGTTTGCGGTTTTCTTTCACGGAAGCTGAAATGCATGTGCGCGAAATGTTTCCGTGGTTACCGAGTAACTTCCTTCCGAGAATATGGCAGATGAAACAACGTGTGTGTGCTTTTTGTTGTTAATGTACAGTCTGTATTTCTGGTGGTCATTTATTCAGTCGAATCGTATAAAACGCGCGAGGCAGTTGAGAAAGAAACAAAGAAAACGAATCTCCCTTTCTCCCCCCTCACTTTCTCCTTCCCTTCTCTTTCCCTCCCTTTCTTCCTCTTTCCTTCTCTTCCCCTCCCTTTCTCTCCCTTTTCCCCTCTTCCTCCCTCTTTCCCTCCCTCTCCCTTTCTCCCCCCTTTCTTTGCTCCATGTAGCTCCACGGTCATTTTGAGCCATTTTGACGTTTTATTTACAGCTGAAAAGCGCGTGCGTATTGTATTGTATGAATAACCCGGAAGACGTAGGAATGGTTCATTGCGCTTGCACATTGTATCGATACAGAACCTCTTCATCTGTCCACACTACAGCAAAGCGCTACAGTACCGATACTGTACCGGTATGAAACCCATACATTTGTGGGTTTCGTACCGATACAGTTGTACCGCTACAGTACCGGTATAGTTACTAGTGTGGACAGGTGTTGCGGTACAAAAGTAGTTTCGTATCGGTACAAAATCCCTAGTGTGGACAGGGTAAAAGGCTGCTGCTTCTGTGTGTGTGTGTGTTTTGTAGTTGAGCTGTGCTCTCTCGCTGTGTTTTATGAGACATCTGTCAGCACTCTACTTGGAGCCATAGAAGCAACAAATTAAAGACCTTTTGCTTCTCAAAAACTAACTGTGGAAAGTCCCAAGCTTTTGTCTTTCACAACAGTCAGAAGACTTTAAGCTACAAGTTAATTGAAGTCTCTGAACACTGATTCTCTTTAAATACCTCTATTGTGCCGAGTTAAAAGAGAAAAGTGTCTCTAACTGAACTAGTTCAGCTGTTTGAATAAACTATTAAATTCTCAGTGACGCACTGCATGCAGAGGAGACAGTTTGAGACATGCAGTCTTGTCTTGGCCCTGGTTCATTCGCACGTTTCCGTGGGTGGACACTTGGGATGGTTTCATTTCAAAAAATGACTTTTCAGAACTTCAGAATGCTGGAAGTTTAAGTGGACCCTACAGTATGTGTTGTGACCTTGTACTACTGAAAATGGTAGCGTTGACGCAAGAATGTTGATGGAGCATCTTCTGAGATGTATAACTTCGGAAAAGTTGATGTTCGGTTCCTGAATTTCAGTGCCGGATCACCGGTATTGTGTACATTTTAATTAAGATGAAAAAACAGAAATCTGGAGTGTGCATAGGTATTGTGTTGGTGCACAGCAATCTTCAAGTTATGCCACAGATTCTCAGTTGATTTGAGGTCTGGGCTTTGATTAGGCCATTCCAAGACATATTTAAATGTTTCCTTTAAACCACTCCAGTGTAGTTTTAGCAGTATGTTTAGGGTCATTGTCCTGCTGGACCATGAACCTTCATCCCAGTCTGAAACCTCTGGCTGACTCAAGCAGGTGTTCCTCCAGAATTGCCCTGTATTTAGTGCCATCCATCCTTCCTTCAGTCCTGACCAGGTTTCCTGTCTCTGCAGATGAAAAACATCCCCACTGCATGATGCCGCCACCACCATGCTTCATTGTAGGGATGGGTGTTCTCAGGGTGTTGGGTTTGCGCCACACGTGGTGTTTCCTATGATTGCCAAAAAGATCAATTTTTGTCTCATTTGACCAGAGAATCATCTTCCATGTATTTGGGGAGTCTGCCACATGCTGTTGGGCAAACTCTAAATGTGATATATATTTTTTTAAAGCAATGGCTTTTTTCTGGCCACTCTTCCATAAAGCTCCACTCTGTGGAGTGTATGGCTTAAAGTGGCCTTATGGATAGATGCTCCCATCTCCACTGTGGATCTTTGCAGCTCCTTCAGTGTTATCGTTGGTGTCTTTGTTGCATCTCTGATTTAATGCCCTCCTTGTCCGGTCTGTGGATTTGGTGGGCAGCCTTCTCTTGTCAGGTTTGTAGTGTTGAGACACATTCTTTCCATTTTGCTATAATGGATTTAATGGTACTCCATGGGATATTCAAAGTTTTGGGGATTTTTCTTTTTTTTTTTTTTTTTAAATAACCCACCCCTGAGGCCATTATTAAAAAATGTTCTGTTTCTGGTCCACCGGCCGGGTGAGTGCCGTTTGTGCGGTTGAAATTTTTTTTTTTAACGCTGGTTTTTCGACATTTTTTTTTTTTTGGGGTTCGTAAATCTAAAATCGAACTTGACATTTCCGCATTCCCAGGGCTTTCCACTAAGGCTCATACTAGCCAGCCGGGCGGGGGGGTAGTAAACACAAAATAAACTCCTGTGCACTCAGTTCCCAGGATTAAATGTATTTTCCACAGACCATTTATTTATTCACTTTACTCAAATACAAAGTAAAATGGCAGTAAATCTTTTCTTTTCTTGCATATTGCATCATGAGGCGTTCCTGGCTTGTAAATCTCTTATTTTCGGTGCATGACACATTCACGCAGCTGAGCATGCTATGAATTAACGACGCCAACAGTCTGCAGTGGGGCGACACAATTACACACTCAGCGAACATTTCTCCATTTGTGTATGAAAATACACTCCAACCACTCAGTTTGGTTTCATTTACAACCAGCGGTGTCTTTTGATGCCAGCACGTAATTGAACGAGAGAAGACTGGTTTACCGGAGACAAAATAAGCGCTATCTCTGCTTCTGTTCCCTCCGACACACTACTGCCTCCGCCGAGTGCGCGCGCACTCTGAACTGAATCAGCTCTGCACATGCACCGTGCGGCACAAAAGAATGGCAGCTGCCATGAAGGAAGGAGATCCGGAGTTTTCAAACATATTTGCTTAAGTGTGAAATCGCAAAATGGTATTCTAGCGAACAACAAAATAGTAAAGATTCAGAAAAACAAATCATTCAGTGATCATTTTAATAGTGTAATTTCATCCGAACTAGGCCTAACGGTCGATTTAGAACTACAAAAAGTCCGTGTGTCGGACATTTTAAGTACCTTTGTAAAAGTTTTGCAAATGTTGCAGTCAGCATTTAAAATGCTAACTTAGTTTTTGTACAAGTTTCAGTTGATTTAAACTGTCATTTTATTAAACGTGTCTGCTTTTGTAATAAAGTACTGAAAGAAAAAGCAAACACAGCATTGCGATTTCTTATATGAGTGATTCCATGCTTATGGGTACTGAAATGGGGACATGAACTTATTTTTAAAAATTCACCTAAAACCATTTCTTTTTTTACCATCAGGTCACAAAACATGTAATCTTTAATGAATGATATGTTAAAAGATAACTTTAATTTTCTGAGATCTAATAAAAACATTTATATGCCAAAGTCAGAACGTAACAGAAGTGTTGTAGACATGTATATTCTCAATTTTAACAATGTAGAATTACTTTTTGAAACATAGGAAGGTGATGTTTTAGCAAATATAATTAATAAACATGTGTAGTAGAATAAACATACACATTCTTTCAATAAGATTAACATGGTATATAGCTAGATTGTAATTAATTTGTAACAGACGCGAGATGGACAGTCGTAACAGAAGTAATGTAACCGACATCATTTTGGAACTCATAGGCTTGACTTTGGCATATAAATATGTTTTTATTGCATCTCAGAAAATTAAAGTTATCTTTTAACATATCATTCATTAAAGATTACATGTTTTGTGACCTGATGGTAAAAAAAAGAAATGCTTTTAGGTGAATAAGTTCATGTCCCCATTTCAGTACCCATAAGTGTGGAATCACACTCTTTCTCTCTCTCTCTCTCATTCATATATATATATATATATATATATATATATATATATATATATATATATATATATATATATATATAAAATCCCTCCCGACTGAAAATTTTTTGCTCACCCGGTGGACAGGAAACGGATTTTTTTTTTTTAAGGATGGCCTGATCTATACTTCTCACAACTTTATGAAGTGAATTGGTTGGACCAGCTCTTATATAGGGGGTGAATACTTATGCATACTCCAGATTTCTGTGTTTTTTTCCCATCTTAATTATTGTTTGTGTCACAATAAAACAATAATGTGCATCTTTAAAGTGGTAGGCATGTTGTATGTCAAATGGTGCTAACCCCCCAAAAATCAACTTTAATTCCAGCTTATAATGCGACAAAACAGGACAAACACCAAGGGGGATGAATACTTTTGCAAGGCACTGTAAATTCAAATAAATACTTAAATAATTTGTGTCCCACGTGTTCACATGCTGGAGTTTCACAGCCATTTCTATCTTTCCCATTTCTCTGTGCTGAACTGTAATTCGATGTCCTATGAAGTGTAGAGAAAACAGCCCCAGATTTCTAAAGATCAACCATGATTCTGAAGGTAATACAGAGGTGAAGCTGAGCAAAGACGAGTTCAAGGCTAGTTGGCTTAAAATATATCTAGCAATAAACAAGACAAAGCTACAGGCCTACTTGTGGCTGTCAGGCTGTCCAACTTTGGGGTTACATGATAAAGGATGCACTTCTGCACACGGTCCTTGTGTTCAGGCATTTTCAATGATGAGACTTGGACTTCAGCCAAGTACCAGAGAGGCTGTGAGAGAATTGATCCACCGCAGCCTTGTGGAAATGCAGTTCTGAAGACTGCCGAGTCCTCTGAGAATTTCTGTCTCTGTGGTGTGGAGATGCTTGAAACCCTGCGGAAGGATTTCTCATCGAATGTAAGGAAAGCCGGTCAGAATTCACAATGCTGACTCAATTCCAGTGATTCGTACGTTTCGCGTTTCATTTCAGCGGTGTGCAACGACAGTGTCAAATGAACATCGCGATTGTAATTATTGAAACGGAGACACTCGGACAATTCAGACCGAGGGTGTATCATGTGGATTCAGCGCACACAGCCATATTTGATGTTTCCTCGGGGTGCAACAACTTGATGATTTGCAGCAATGCGCCAATTTCAAAACTGTGAGAGAGAGAGAGAGAGATTTTATATAATATATAGTGGTAGCACCACAGATGTATGCAGTGCGGGGCTATATAAAATATGGTGCCGCACCATATCTCTGCGGTGCGGCACCGTAAGGGAGAAGTTTAAATTCGTTTATTTGGTCGGCTTCACACGGAGGGGGTCGGGAATCACAGGAAGTACAAGACTGTCTACACAAGGTGAAGGTGCATGTTATATGAACCCATGTACACACCAGCAAGGAGATATCTTTGATTATAGACGGCTAAAGACACTCGATAAGATATATTTGGCTATAAAAATGGATTTGAATCAGGAAACCAGCTCGGGTTATCCAGAGCCTGCCATGGATCATCGGAGCAATGAAACACGAGTCATTTACGTATACGTGTTGGTCATTTCAGATCTGTGTACATAGTAGCGAGGGCTTAGCCAGAAATGAAAAGTGGGGAGTCACAAACAATTGGCGTCAGCGCGCCTTTATTTATTCATTTTATTTTTTTTTAAATTAACTTTTCTGAAACAGTAACATCAACACTATTAAAATGAGTTCCATACAAATGTTTCTATTTAAAAAAAAAAAAAATCTAGCTTACTAACACTACGTTCACATTGCAGGCTGAAGTGACTCAAATCCGATTTTTTCGCCCATATGTGACCTGTATCTGATCTTTTATTGACAATATGAACGAGACAGATCCGATTTTTTTCAAATCCGAACCAGGCCGTTTGGATATGTGGTCCTAATTCCGATTCCTATCCGATCTTTTCATATGCGACTTCAATCTGAACCGCCAGGTCGCATTCATCCGACTTACACATCATCAACAAGCCACAAACGTCACTATTCTGCGCTGAAGTAGGCAGCGGGTCTCTCAAAAAAAGTTACAACAACATGGCTTTGATATTCCTTTGAACGGAGGTTGCAGTCACTACCCTGCAGAACGCCTGAGCCAAAACCCTTGCCCTCTTCCTTCTCAACCTCCTCCTTAACATCAGGCTATTGTGCATGTTCTGGCTCCGTCGCAACAACAACTGCATCATCGCCAGGTACTCCATGCTGGCTACTGTCATACACAGGAAACTTTAGGTTACTTCTGTAAACGCTGGCCATGCTCACTGCGTGTGACGTCGTCGTATCCTGCAATGCGCATGCGGAACACTTTTAGGTCGCTTTTCGTTCATACTGAGGATCACATACAAGTCGCATATATTTGTTAATGTGAACGACCTCACAAAAAAATCGGAATTGAGCATTAAGCCTTGCAGTGTGAACGTAGTGTTAGAACATCTGTCAACATGCATTTCAAAATGGAAGCATCAGTAAAAACATGAAATGAATTATACAGTGAAAACAAAAATCTAATTTTACCATACGTATTTTCATGCTAGTTTCAGAAACGGCCTCATCTGTTTTCTCTTCTTTGGAATTGAAGTTCTCCTCTCTCCTCTCCTCTCTTCTCCTCTCTTCTCTTCTCTTCTCCTCTCTTTTCTCTTCTCTTTTCTCTTCTCTTTTCTCTTCTCTTCTCTTCTCTTCTCTTCTCTTCTCTTCTCTTCTCTTCTCTTCTCTTCTCTTCTCTTCTCTTCTCTTCTCTTCTCTTCTCTTCTCTTCTCTTCTCTTCTCTTCTCTTCTCTTCTCTTCTCTTCTCTTCTCTTCTCTTCTCTTCTCTTCTCTTCTCTTCTCTTCTCTTCTCTTCTCTTCTCTTCTCTTCTCTTCTCTTCTCTTCTCTTCTCTTCTCTTCTCTTCTCTTCTCTTCTCTTCTCTTCTCTTCTCTTCTCTTGGGTTTTATTTATTTATTTTTCCTTTGGAGGCTGCTCTTGTTCCACTTCGCTCTCTGACACTGACGTCAATTCACATGTTGGTGATTGTACAGGATCCTCATGTGAAACAGAAGCAGTTTCTTTCAACGAGGCAAAAAAAAAATTGTGATTTTCGCCATCGTCTGCTATCTTTTTGGGAATAGCTTGAAACGAAACCGACTTTTCAGCTGTTCTCTGATGCGAATGCACTCTGCGCTGGTCACATGATACAGTTGACCAATGAGAGATCTGTGTTTCGGCAGTCGGCCTTTTCCATAACCACTCGTTGTCAAATCTCCATAATGTTCCCATGGAAATGAAAATATACGATGGGTCAGAGAGTAAATGCTTAAAATAGTGACGGGCAGGAAAAAAAAATTCCTGTCTTGTCACGTTTTTGCCCGTCACACACTGGCAACTGCTCATCACAATGACGGGTTGACGGGTCTCTGGCTAAGCCCTTGCATAGTAGAGCCACAAACTGCATGTAAACTGTCTATAGCATTTTGGGACCCTTTTTAATGGCCTTCTGACTGTTGGAACAACAATATTTTGTTTGCTAATGTGTGTAATGGCGAGGTCTGAATGTTACACCAGTGGGGTGTGTGTGTCTCATCTCATTATCTCTAGCTCATTATCTCTATCTATGCTTTTTGTGATGTGAAAAAAAAAAATGAATATTCCAGCAAGGTGATTTGGCTGTAACTCTGGGGGAGTCTTTCTCAACATCATTCACAAATGAATGGTAGACCTACCTCAGACTCTGACCAAAACTAGTCTTGGGCTACTAAATCATATATATTGCAGAATGCAGTGGGATCAAATATCAAAATATTGACTTCTGAGTAGAAAATGTATCATATGGTGTGGAAGCCTGAGGTGTATGCCTAATAGTGTTCATCTCATCTCATCTGTAGCCGCTTTATCCTGTTCTACAGGGTCGCAGGCAAGCTGGAGCCTATCCCAGCTGACTACGGGCGAAAGGCGGGGTACACCCTGGACAAGTTGCCAGGTCATCATAGGGCTGACACATAGGCTACATCCACACGACAACGGGAACGAGATTTTATTTAAAAAAAAATTGCGTCCACATGGGCAACGGATCAGTAAAATATCAGGTACATATGGCAATGCAACGCTTGCTGAAAACAATGCAATACACATGCTACACCTCTAGGGGCGCTGTAAGACGGTCCCATCGGAGACACCAGAACAATAGAAGAAGTAGACGCATGCGCATAAACCCCTTCTACCCAGTGTGAAGCACTGTCAGGCATCTATGCTGTCAGGAACAAACACACAACAACAAGAAGATGGCTGCGACTACGCGAGGAAATCGTGCCTTCTGTGTGTACAAGTTAGTTTTATTAGTGTGCATAGTTTTATATAACTTTAATTTTCTTATTGTGTGTGAACATTTTGAAAAGCATTTTTATATAATTTATATAACTTTTTATATTGTGTGTGAACATTTTGAAAAGCAGTCTTATCCAGTAAAAAAAAGAAATTCAAGAAATGGTTCAGTTACTTGTTTATTTAAAAGAAAAGCTGTATACAAAAGTGAATGCAATGCAGCGTTTCATACAAAACAGCAAGAGTGCTGCTTGTTCTAGTCATGTGGTTGTGACGTCATCGTAAACAAATCCGTTCGACTCATCCAGACGACTTTGCAACGGCGCCGTTGCCAGATTTTTCCACTCTGGAACCCGTTCTCAAAAAATATCGTTTTGGGGCACCCAAAACGCCGGTGCCGTGTGGACGCCAGGCCGAAACGATAAACAATTTTATCAGATTCACCTGAATCCGTTGCCATGTGGACAGGGCCATAGACACAGACAACCATTCACACAATTTAGAGTCACCAGTTAACCTAACCTGCATGTCTTTGGACTGTGGGGGAAACCGGAGCACCCAGAGGAAACCCACGCGGACACGAGGAGAACATGCAAACTCCGCACAGAAAGGCCCTCGCCGGCCGCTGGGCTCGAACCCGGACCTTCTTGCTGTGAGGAGACAGCGCTAACCACTACACCACTGTGCCGCTCTTGCCTAATAGTGTTTTCTTACTAAATTTGTTTCAAGAGTGTCTCCTCTTCAGCCAAGTAAATTCATTTAACTTTCATCTCTTTTGCCTGATGTTTGAGTGACAGCTCGTACTTGAGTACTCCAAGTAAAGGTTAATGGATATAATAATGTTATAAGTCATCCTGTGAATTTCAACTTGTGATGCTAGGCTGTGCTACATTACTAGTACGTACACTCAGAGCAGCTTATTAGGAACACCTGTACACCCAGTCAGTCATGTGGCAGCAGTGCAATGCATAAAATCGTACAGATGCAGACCAACAGCTTCGGGTAATATTCACATCAACTATCGGAATGGGGGGTGGGAATGGTGATTTTGACCCTGGCATGACGGTTGGTACGAGATGGGCTTACTCAGAATGGTGCAATAACAGAAAAACATCCAGTGAGCGACAGATCTGCGGACGGAAATGCCGAGTTGATGAGAGAGGTCAATGGAGAACGGCCAAACTGGTTTAACCTGACAAAGGCTCCAGTAACTCGGGTAACCACTCTGTACAACTGTGGTGAGCAGAAAAGCATCTCCGAATGCACAACATGAAGAACCTTGAGGTGGATGGGCTACAGGGACAGACGGCTGAGGCTGCAGTGGCACAGACTCGCCAAAACTGGACAGCTGAAGACTGAAAAAACGTAGTCTGGTCTGATGATGAATCTTGATTTCTGCTGAGGCACACAGATGGTAGGTTCAGAATTTGGCCTCAACAGCATGAATCCATGGAGCCAACCTGCCTTGTGTCAGCAGTCCAGGCTGGTGGGGGTGGTGTAATGGTGTGGGGAATGTTTTTTCTTGCCACACGTTGGACCTGTTAATACCAACCAATCATTGCTTGAATGCTGCAGTCTATTTTAATATTTCTGCTGATCAGGTGCATCCCTTCATCGTGACCACAATTCCCCATCTTCTAATGGTGGCTTCCAGCAGGATAATGCACTATGTCACAAAGCAAAAGTCGTGTCAGACTGACTTCATGAACATGACAATGAGGTCTGTGTTGTTTAGTGACCTTCCCAGTTACCAGCTCTGAATCCAGTAGAACACCTTTGGGATGGTAGAGCAGCAGATTCACAGCATGAAAGTGTACCTGAAAAATCTACAGGAATTGTATGATGTAATCATTTCAGCATGGACCAGAGACTCAAAGGAATGTTTCCACCATCTTGTGGAATCGGTGCTGCGAAGAATTGAGGCTGTTTTTTGAGAGCAAAGGGAGGCCTGACCCAGTATTGGTAGTGTTCCTAATAAAGTGCTTGGCGAGGCGGGATGGGAAGCAAGAACTGGTTCCAAGTTGTCCGATCCATCGGAATCTCATGCCTCTGAGGTTCTCAGTTACTTTGATCAGTAGTGGAGTGTTTTTCTGACCGTTGCCAAAACTCGTGTGTCATGACCTCAAATTCTGCATCTACGCTGCTGTAACAGGAATATGTTTTGGATGATTAGAATCCGCACTTAAACTTGTTTCCTTGCCGATTAAGGCCCTGTCCACATGGCAACGGATTCAGGTGAATCTGATAAAATTGTTTATCGTTTCGGCCTGGCGTCCACACAGCACCGGCGTTTTGGGTGCCCCAAAACGAAATCTTTTGAGAACGGGTTCCAGAGTGAAAAAATCTGGCAGCGGTGCTGTTGCGAAGTCGTCTGGATGAGTAGAACGGATTTGTTTACGATGACGTCACAACCACATGACTGTCAGTGCTTCACGCCGGGTAGAAGTGTAACGAACTCGATGCGACTGGTCAACAAATCCTATAACTTGGTTCATGAAACGCGCTTACAAAATATTTTCACTGTGAATATTTATTGTGTAATGGTGCAAAGTGAGAGAGTGAGAGAATAGCCCTTAGGGCAGAGTCTTTAGTCCAAACACTGCGGAAGCAGTACCAAACTGCGCACCACCCATGCGCTTTCCAAAAACAAAAACAATCCCGCCAGCAAACATAGGAAAAAAAAAAAGGAGCGATCTCACCTCTTCAGATGTTGGTTTAAGTCCGACAATACATTCCTCAAAAAGGGCGTAGAAGAACAAAGTAATCCATCAATGTGTAGCATTCAATTTATTCTGGACCATTAAAGAATTCTGGAGGATATCAGAATGTTGGCGTACCGGCTTCCATCTACCCCCATTCATTCCTCTTTTCGCGTCTTTCGTTTTACGCTACTGATTAATAATCAAAACTTTGTGGCTGGTGTTACACAAGAAGGGGTTTATGCGCATGCATCTACTTCTATTGTTCTGGTGTCTCCGATGGGACCGTCTTACAGCGCACGTAGTGGTGTGGCATGTGTATTGCATCGTTTTCAGCAAGCATTGCGTTGCCATATGTACCTGAAATTTTACTGATTCATTGCCCATGTGGACGTGATATTTAAAAAAAAAAAATCTCGTTGCCGTTGTCGTGTGGATGTAGCCTAAGTGTTTTTGCCATGTATGCGCGTATCTGACGCAACTAATGTCTGTGAAGGTTCGGTCTTCCAGGTCATCGTGCTAAAGAAGGCAACTGGACTTGCTTGAAATTCTTGAAGATGTTTCACTTCTCATCCAAAAGGTTTCTTCAGTTCTGTCTGACTAGTGGGGAGTTCCTGGTATTTGTCCTCCTAGTGGACCAGAAGCAACCCTAAGGAGAGTCATTGACCTTCTGTCATCCTGTAGGTTGTTGGGGTCACTGGAGGCCCGGTGTGAACGGTGTTGGCAGCCTAAAGGGCTGTTAGGGTGATTTCTGGGTCATTGGCTCTCTCTGCCAAATATGATTAGATTTAGATTAGATAAAACTTTATTGATCCCTTTGGGAGGGTTCCCTCAGGGAAATTAGTGTCATTGAAGTCAGCGGAGTCTTGGTGTGGATGTGTATTCAGTTTTCTGGGAAGTGTGCCAAGGACTGCATTGTATGTGGCTGATAAGTGGTGTCTCATACTTCGTTTACACGAAGCCGGGTATTTATGAAAACGGGTATATTCTCCTCCCCCATACTAGAAAATAATTCCGTTTACACAATGCTCAAAAAACAGCCAGGGAAGGCTGTCAAAAACATGCCAAACAAATAGAAAGCCAACCAGAGATCTGAAAGCCAAGGAGGAGGGACCGTCGGATCACAATGCTAAAACTCTGTTTTCCACTATTTACACGCAGGCATGAAAACGGAGTTTTCACAAATCTCCACTTTGCCCGGAGTTTTTGAAAGCAGCCGTTTTCAGTGACCGAAACCTCCGATGATGGGTGCAACCGCATAAATAAATATCCGTTTTTATAGATACCCGGCTACATGTAAACGGGGTCTCGGACCACTTCCTCTGTTCAGCGATGGTTGTTCCAGGTTGACGAAGATGGCTTCTTTTTACTCCTCTTTCAAACCACTGGTCGTATTTGGCTAGAATGCATACATTGCAGTCCTGAAACGAGTGTCCTTTTGTTATCGAGATGAAGATGGACTGCAGAGTCCTGGCCTGAGGAACTGGCTCTCCTGTGTTGAGCTGTGCACCCGTTTTCGTTTTCCCAGTGTACAGGTCCGGGCGCTCCTCACTGTATTGAATTGCATACACTATTGTCCTGTTTGTGTCTGGGTATTCTGTCCTTAGGGTGGACCAACTTCTGCCTCAGTGTGTTACTGGGTTTTTGAAATGTACAGGAATGTTGTGTTTTGTAGAAAATCCTCCTGAGTTTCTCGGATAGTCCAGTCGGGAATGATGCAACTGTGATTTTTAAAGAGAAAAATGCCCACGCTTCTGTAGCCTGTCTCTATGTCCTGCCCACAGAGCTACTGGATTGGTAGAAATGTGGACCATACGTCAAAGAAATCCGATCAACCATGCTTTTTGGCATTTGGCGGAAATGCAGGAATGAAGCAGCACCTGTGTTCATTTCCACAGTGAGAGGAAAAGGTAACATGTCAAGGTTCATCAGTACAGTTGGCATAAACATAAAGGGCTGCCATGGCTAATTGACTTTTAAAAACTAATCATGATTTCATTTCCAACTAGTTTTTTTTCATCAGTTGAACTGTTATGATTCATTCTGTGGCCCCACGCTATGTCACTTCATAAAAACACACTCTGTGATTTGGAAACTCTTTACAGTACACTGCTGTGCTGACCTCATGACATGCTGGAACTTGTTTTAATGCAAGTGTCTTTCCTTTGTGGTAATGTGAGGAACGTTGGACATGTGATGTCCCTGATTGAGCCGTACAGACTAGTAGCTTTTGCCGCTTTTCCACTACCAACGCGGCTGAGTTGGGCTGAGCCGTGCCGTGCTGAGTCAAGCTGAGCGGGGCTGTTGGAGTTGCATTTCGACTACAACCGCGCTGAACCGTGCTGGCTGGAAGTGGGTGGACACATTGGGTGGAGTTAGCAAAAGTGGGTGGACGTCAGGTGATGTCGTTAGGCGGCGCACACAGTGACATCAGTGACCTTTTAAGCGGTAGTCTCACAACCCGGAGAGTAAACAATAAACATGGAGGACATGGAGTCGTTAGTGTTGCTGGTCTTGGTGCTGTGGCTTGTCACCGACAACGCCAACAGATGCTGGCAAGAGCGTATAGATGAGGCGAGGCGCATAAGGCTTCAGAAATTCTCGTAATTCTCCTTCTTCCGGGTTTACGGTGTTTACAGATCCCAGCGTGCTCGCGGGGCGTGTGAGGACACTCCTCCTCACCAATCAGTGCACAGGGGAGTGTCTCCTCACGCCCCTAGCCTCACTCAGCTCGGTTTGGCTCGCTTCAGCCCCACTCCAAAACCGTGTGAGTTTTGGGGGCTGAGCAGGGCTGAAGCGAGCTGAGTCGTGCTGTTCTTAGATAGTCGAAACGCGAGCCGTGTCGGGCTGAAGTGAGCTGAAAAAGGGTAGTGGAAAAGGGCCATTTGTTTCTGGCAGCAAGTAGTGAAGCTAGTTGAATCAATTAGCTTAGAAGTTGAACTATTTTTCTGACCCAGTGGCGCAGATGAACAATCGTATATTCTGAGCATCCACTAATATATATTCAGGGCTTGAAATTCATATGTTTTTTCACCAGCCAGCCGGACGAGTTACCTTCCAAAGTAACTAGCCAAACAGAAAATCAACTCACCAAAATTTGTTCCTGTATGAATTTTACTTCTGTCAAAAATAACACAGAGTAGTTACCATTGTTCATGACTAATGTGCATTTATTTCAAGACCCGAGTATTTTGATACTGTTTTGTTTTTTTTGCACACTTTACAAACTGGTATTAGCTGTTGCACGTCCTCCTCGCAATATCCAAAAAAATGCCAGATGACTGACCCCTTACTAGTTCTTTTAGGAACCAATTCGTCCACTTCCATTTCTAATTTGTCACTGTAATTGACCGAGCTTACACAGTAGCCTATGCAGCACCAGCGATTGCACGAACTGAGTCAGCACTGTAAACCAAAACCAGTGTTGCCAGATACTGCTGACATTTTCTAGCTCAAAATATGTTCAAAAACCGCCCAAAATGTACTTAATGCCTATCTTGTAAAGTAAAAATATGCAGCTAAAGTCCAGTATACTATTTGTAAATCGAACAACAATGCAAACAAGTTCGAAATGGCAACATGAGACCGTCAGTGCTGGAGGTGAAGAATCTGCTGTCTGGTCTTAGGGTCCGTATGGTTGAATCAGATTATAACTTTGCAATCATCTGCTGTGTTCTGAATCCTACATGCACCAGTAGGTGACGCACACGCATATTATTATGTAGGCTATGTTAGGCTACGATGCATATCTAACATCTGCATTGCTGAGGTTATTTATTTTTATTTGTCTTTTATTTATTTATCTTTTTATTTATCCTGTTTGTTTTATTAATTTTATAGGCCTAGTTATTCTGCTTAATTTTTGTCTACATCCATGTATTTTCTTCATCTGTTATCCTGATTTTTGTGGATTTGTTAGATTTGTACCTGTTTTACATACTTCAATTAAAAAAAAAAAAGTTAGGCTACGATACATGGCTGCATGTAACATGAGAAGAGAAAATGGAGAATGGATTGCGTCATTCTTATTTACTAGTTTGAGTTCAGTTTCTGCACTACGTTACACACATTCATATTAGTCTTACAGTTACATCGACATTTTTTTTGTTTAAATAATACTTAATGAGATTAATGTTTATTGTTAATGATTAATTTAGGCCAATGGTCGATTTTGGTTGTTTAAAATTCCTAAGGGGGACTGGGTAAACTAGGTCTATGACTTGCCTCAGTTGACCAAAGAGAGCTGTTTTTCCTGATTTCCTTCGCATATTCAAGAACATCATTCGGCTTAGGTGTTTACATTCTCTCCAATCTCTGCTTTCTAGTGGGAGTGAAACTATATAAACATCTGATTATAAACCCGCCGAACTAACATCAAACCCGCCCAAGTTTTGTCAACCAGCCCAAGCCATTTTTTGCCCGCAAAGTAGAATTCAAAACTGCCCAATCTGGCAACACTGACCGAAACTAGAAAATCTTCCCGCAAGTTCCTTTCAGCACCTAGATGTCGCCCGGGATTGGTTGGAGAGTGTGTGACGGTTTTTTTTTTTTAAATTTTTTTTTTACCCTTAAGCCTAGGTCACAACTGGCTGTACGTGCTCCTATGGCTGGTCTATGTGCAAAAAACGCAAGAAACACACGGAGGGTGCGCGTGTGACGTGCTGATTTTCGAGCCGTAGACTGGCCGCAGACCGGCCGCAAAGGTTCTTTGTCGTGTCAAACAAACTCTACGGGCGCTTACATTTTTATTCAGGTTGCAAGACAAACTTACAGCCAACGTGCGTCTTTCTCCACGAACAAAAAAAACGCAGCGATTTGGGAAACGCCAAAAATCGCACGGCCAAAAAATCGTACGTCCGGTTGTGACCTAGGCTTTAGGCAGCCTCTCACGTTACTGCCTGAGGGACAGGGAGAAAACCACCGGAAAAGGTTTTAAACAAACGCAACAAACATGAAACAAACGTAAGTCGGCAGATGACCATAAAATACTCGATAGTTACGATATAATAATTTTATGTATCTCTCACAGAATTTTCAGAGATATATCGAGTATATTCAATATATCGCACAGCCCTAGTCTGAATCTTCGCTGAACATATATTTTTTTATTTTCAACGAGCCAGCCGGGCTGCCTAGTGACAGGAATTGCCCGCCAAATGACAAATTAAGTCGCCTCGGGCGACCAGACCACCACGAATTTCGAGCCCTATATATTATAGGACCATTCAAAAGTTTGGACACTCCTAATCCAAAGTTGTTGTTTTTTTTTTTTTCTTTCTTTAAGTCACTTCCTGTCTTAAAGTAATGATGGATGTCGTTTCTCTTTACTTAGTTGAGCGGTTCTTGACACATGGATTACTACAGTTGTGGAATAGGGTTATTTACTGTGATTTCTTATTTACAGTTTGGTCTCAAACACATTTTAAGAATGCAAGAAATCTCAGGAGTTAACTTTTTTGATGAGGCATAGCTGTTAATTGAAACGCATTCCAGGTGACTACCTTTTATGAAGCTGGTTAAAGTGCATATCACGGGTAAATTCAGGAGCAAGATCAATGCAATTCTCCCATTTTATATAAAACTTTGGTCAAATATCTGTCACATTCTGCATTCTCTGCAATTTTTTTACCTTGCGCAATACCAGAAAAATTCAGTTGAAATCAAGCCATTTGAGGCGAATCGGTCCGCCTCTGAAAAAACTTGGCATTTGGATTTCCCGGGAAACATTGATTTTCGTGACGTCGCATGCGGGACGCCTCCCTCTGAATCCTACGTCAGCGCTGGTTTGTTTATGAGAAGACGACCTGGTGGTTTTCTGCAAATTTCTTCACCGTTATTGCGTAATTATTAAAATGGTTAACAGATGTATCATAGGAGGGTGTTGCAACACCAATCTTGATGGGATTAGTACTCATCGTTTTCCAAAAGACCGGACAAATGAGAGAGAAATGGGAGCGCTTGGTCTACACAGGCTGTGCACTGAAACCGCACAAGCTGGCACAGCCTGCTGGCGCTTCCGCAGGTAACGTCATGAATCTGGCTCCAGACTCCCTTGGGATTTTTCCAGACGAGTTTTATTTTTTTTCTGCTGTAGACAGATGGCCTTGTGCAAAATTACCCTTCTGGATGAGTGTGTAAAGGGACATGCTTTCATATTAAAAAAAAAAAAAAATGAAATTGGTCCAGAATATGCCCTTTAAGAGAATGCCAATAATGTACAAAGCGTCAAGGGAAATGCTGGCTACTTTGGAGAATCTAAACTAATTAAACTTTTTTTTTTTTTGCTTTTTGTTTACCACATAATTCCAGATATATTCCATATGTCTTAGTTTTGATGTCTTCAGTATCGTTCGACAATGTAGAAAATCCTCTGAATGAGTAGGGGTGTCCAAACTTTTGACTGGTATAATACGTGTCTTGTCAAGTCATCAAGTCTCCATTCTAATCCTGGAGATTGAAATCTAACATCGGAGAGTTTGTGTGAAACGGGCAGCGGGTATTTTTGCCTTTTCTGAGTTTCTGTTCAAACAAATTTGAGTAAATTATCGTTTAAAATCTCGGCACTTGGTGATGTGATTTTAAAGAAAAAAGTGATGAGCAGTAAACGATGTGCAGAATACCATTGTTCGCATTCGTCAAAGTGTCTCGTTTGGTTGACGTGAGCACTTGATATTCTCATAGTGTGACAGATTATCTCATAAAGGCTACATCCACACGACAACGGCAACGAGATGTTATTTAAAAAAATATCGCGTCCACATGGGCAACGATCAGTGTAAAATATCAGGTCCATATGGCAACGCAACGCTTGCTGAAAACGATGCAATACACATGCCACACCTCTAGGGACGCTGTAAGACGGTCCTTTCGGAGACACCAGAACAATAGAAGTAAGGACGAATGCGCATAAACTATTATGCACAAGACTTCATATTAACCAGAAAGTCAGAAAAATCTGTTCGTAAAATTACATTATAATGACCAAATACAATGAAAAGTATTTTTCCAGTCTCACCTGTGAAAGGTAATCCCATGTGATCTCGTTTGGACGGCAAACCTGTTGGTACAGTTAAACGCAGCACATGAATGAGGCATCTTTATTCTCCGCTTTGACCCATCCAATATGGTGGTGAGGATGACGTATGATTCTACGCGGAAGGCGGCGTCTTTAATGGTCCGGAATAAATTGAATGCTACACGTTGATGGATTAATTTGTTGTTCTACGCCCTTTTTGAGGAATGTATTGTAGGACTTAAACCAACATCTGAAGAGGTGAGATCGCTCCTTTTTTTTTTTTTCCCTATTTTTGCTGGCGGGATTGACTCTGCCCTAAGGGCTATTCTCTCTCTCACTTTGCGCCATTACACAATAAATATTCACAGTGAAAATATTTTGTAAGCGCGTTTCATGAACCAAGTTATAGGATTTGTTGACAACTCGCATCGAGTTCGTTACACTTCTATCCGGCGTGAAGCACTGACAGTCATGTGGTTGTGATGTCATCGTAAACAAATCCGTTCTACTCATCCAGACGACTTCGCAACGGCAACGTTGCCAGATCTTTCCACTCTGGAACCCGTTCTCAAAAGATTTCGTTTTGGGGCACCCAAAACGCCGGTGCTGTGTGGACGCCAGGCCGAAACAATAAACAATTGTATCGGATTCACCTGAATCCGTTGCCGTGTGGACAGGGCCAAAGGTCAGTAGTGTGCTGTAATTAGTGAACTGTTATTTAATTAAGCCTAGCTGAGAGGGTTTTGTAGCAGTGTTAAAATGTTTGTTTAAATAAATTTCTTGCTTGTTAGCAGAGTTGGACACAATTTTACGCAGCTGTTCCTTTTTTTTTTAAATTAACGTTGTATGCAATGCAATATATCAGTGTTTGGGGGGAGGGGTTTTTGGGGGGGCCATCAAGTTCAACCTGACCGCATTCTCGGCACAGTGACATGCTAGCGTGAAGAGTTTTGGTCTGTCGGGTGTTTCTGGGATTTTTAAACACCTCAGCGTCACTGTGAAGAACAGTCAACCAACCAATAATATCCAGCGCTGCTTACGGTCACAAACCTGATTGTTATTCAAGATCCTGGTCAATTATTTATGATCCCTATATTTAGTAACGGAGTAGTGCATGTCTTGTAACGTGTTTTATTAAAACTACGTTTAAAGCTATACTGCCTCTCAGATTTTAAGCATAGGTCATAAAAAGAATTTTCCCTGACACGCAGTCATTTTTGTTTAGTGGACTGAAAGCTACTAAATTTGAATCACAGACTTCCTATTTTATTTATTTATTAAATAATAGAACAATTAATGAATTTAAGGCCACATGGCCCTAAATTCTCCGCTGTTTATTATTATTATTTTTTCTTGCTTCACCATGACCCAATTCAAGATACTACGTCATGCATCACGTGGTGGGCTTTCCCTGTTTGCGCAAGGCATTGTGGGATACTAACTTGAAGCAGGAGAGTAAAACGGAGGATGCGAGTGTGCGAATGAAACGTGAAAGACCGACTACGGTAACGAAAAGTGAGAAGAAAAGACGTTATGTGGCGAAGGGAAGGAAACGCAGGACCGAACTAATAAATAGCGTCGGTCAGCGAGCACCTCGGCGTGATCAGCTGTTCATTTAGCGACAGAATGATGGAACAGTCAGTGCACGGTCAAAGATAAACCTGCGCGTGAGCACATTGACTTCCTCTGTCTGTCTGACTGCACGAAGCGAGTGATTTCATGCACGTTATTTGCTAGGGAATCCCCTCAAATGAAATAACTTCTTCGCAGCCACAGAATGGCAGGATATTTTGTGAGATATTACAGAAACATATCACCATGACCAAATTTCAGAGGGAACTAAATTTCAGTGATTTTATGAAATCGAAAGGCCGTCGCGCTTTAAGCAGACCCATGCATGCCATTGTGGCAGTTTTTTGTTTTGGTTATGATGTTAGAAAAACCAAAGCAAAATATGAGTGATCAAAGATGGACTGTCGCAGTTCCAGATATTTGTTGGCAACCACAGTAAAACAGGGACTGAGGTTTACTAGTGATAACGTAGCGTAAATATTGAGGGATTTTTCAGTCACAGGTGGTCCACCATATTGCTTCTTGCCTTTTTTTTTTTTTTTTGAGTCATTTAGACATCAGGATTGAGCTGTAAACAGCAGACACCTGTCTGTGCTAGTAGGGGAGCATAGTCATTCCTGTAGGAGTGCAAACAAAATCAGGAAAACAGTCTGCGTTTCCTTACTTTTTTTTTTTTTTTAAAGTGTGTGTGTGTGTGTGTGTGTGTGGGGGGGGGGGGTTTTCCTCTCTTGTTGTCCCTTTTTAGTGTTCCTGTTTGTTGCTTTTCCTCTACGATTACTTCCTCCTCTTCTCCTCTCACCAGCCCCCCACCCCCCCAATTTATGTCGTCAGACAACTTTTCCGGTAACCGTTTCCAGATCCCAGGCTCTATAGTCCCTTCCTGGACCTTTCATCTTGGGTCCGGAGTCTGTGCTGCTGAGAGATTCTGGAAGCTTCTGGACTTGGGCTTTGTATTGTACGTGAGCAGAAGGCAGGCAGGCCATAGTGCCAGACACCCACTCCTGTTTATTTTTAGCATGTTTAAAGGCTAACGAGTGTCTGTGCTGACCAGGCACCAGATAATTGACGTAGTTTCTTCATTGTTAATTTGTATTAATTGTCTCAGTGACAGAAAGCTATTTGTAGGCAGCTAGAGGTTTCATTTTCATAACTGTTCTTTGGTGTAAGGAATCAAACGCTCTCTCCATCGCGTGCACATATATATTAGTGCTGTCAAGCGATTAAAATATTTAATCGCGATTAATGTCGCAACAGTCATAGTTAACTCGCGATTAATCGCAATTTTTGTCACATAAAAAACCATTGTAATTCTCTTATCAGCATAAAAAAAGTGAATGGGCTTGCTTTGTACCAATGTTGTGTTTTTTTTGTTTTTTGTTTTTATTGCAAAGCATAACACGTCTTGACACAGCCACTGCAAAGTGAAACCTAAGCCGAGCACCGGTGCGAGGCTAGCAAGAGAACCATGAGTGAAATGATCTACTATTTGAGTTAGTCTACAACTAAAGAGAGATAGGTTACACAGTGACGGTAGGCTTGACATGCTTGATTATAATATAAAGTACACTATTTATATTAACTTTAAGTTGTTCGTTGATAAATATTGCATTGAATCTGATCTTTACTGTTTCAGCTCGCTTAACACATTTTGTACTTTTACACTTTCTGCCTGTTGATGCGTCGCGCTGTCCAATCAGAGGCGGCCAAATTTGCATATTACAGGAAGGATTTCTGGGATAGCATTGAGTTTACAGTTCAGAGGGATCTGGCTTCTTTAGACGCTGTCTTCTTAAAACTGAATAAATATTTAAAAAGAGCCAAATGAGCCAGTCTTTTGAACGGCTCTTTTCAAAGAACGGATCACAAAGATGCGGATCCCATCAAAGAGCCATAAATCCCATCTCTACTAGCGCGCCCTGCCCGCGCTGGTTCTTTGGGCGAGGAGGGCGGAGGACTCTGGCTGTGCGGGGCGTGGCATTACAGTCTAGCTGCTGGGTTTCTAAGCAAAGTCTCTGTTCCAAGTTCCTGGCAGTTTCAAAAGCTTATGAAAAACCTACATGTCACAGAGCGTTAATCTCGCGATAAAAAAATTATCGCCGTTAAAATTGAGTCAAGTTAACGCGTTAATAACGTGACATTTTTGACAGCACTTTTTTTTATATATATATATATATATATATATATATATATATATATATATATATATATATATATATATATATATTTTTTCCCCCAACCTCAGCATAAAACTTTCACAGAGGACATGGAGAATGTTGATGCAGTTCAGATCTGTGCTCACGATAATCAAAAACCCCTTGGGGTCGAGATCAAGCAGTCTGAACATCCACTTTGTGCAAATCCATAGCTTTGAAATTTGTAATGGTAGCACTTCAACACTTCACATTTTCTATCCGTGTGTGAGAGAGAGCGAGAGAGCAAGCAAGCAGAGGAGCCACGTTAAATCAACATGGTTGTTCCGAGCGTCAGCAGGAAATGAAGCAGCACTACTTAACCTTTATGGATAATGTTGAGCATATCAGGTGAAAATTCAGTCCAAATTGCTTGAAACTGCTCTCGTTGAATTCAGAATTGAATGCTGAGCAACATACTTTTTACAGAATTAAAATGTTTATCCGTTCTTGAGATATTACAAATTAAAGATTAAAAAACCGGCGTAATGTTTAGACAACTGCCGTAATATTCTCTGAGGATCACATGGTCCAAAATGGGCCTCATCATTAACCAATGAGAGCAAATGGTTTTTTCTTAACTTTTTTTTTTATTTTTCAAGATATTAACATGGAAATTGGCAGGTACATAGATGGTTGCATACTGAATACAAATTTTGAAAAATTAGTAAAAACCAATTATGCTAATTAGTATTACGTTAATTAGGTTAAAACGTTAAATCGGTACACACTCTGCAAAGTTTAACCAAATGGCTTTATCTGTGCAATATAAAACTGCTCTTAACTCTCATTTATATATCACAAAGGAGAAATCAGTGTTTAATTATAACATATGCATAAATAAGCATTGAATGTCTTCACATCTACCATTCTCTATCAAAATAAAGTAGTAAAAGATTACTTCTAATCCCCTCTTTGCTCTGTAGGCCTTTGTATTTCTAAGTAGGGCCTACTAATGTTTATATTAAAGAATATGAATGTTGATTTCGATTAATAGTCACAGCTTTCAAGGCGAACCTCGAAAAAACCGCCTGAGCCGCATCCAAAAAACAATTCCAGTTAACTGAACTGAAATTGACGCTCGTGTTTCTGACTTCCGGTTTTTTAAAATCTCATTCCGACCACTAAGATCTCAATATTTTTCATCAAAACAACTACAGTTATATTCTAAACTAGTTATTTATTTACATGAATCAGTTTGATTTTGAAAAAAAATAAGTAGGTAAAGCTATGAAAACTCATTGAAGTCTCCCGTGAAGCAGAACATCAAAACTAGCGGACAGAAAATTTTGCTGAATACTTAAACAGTGAGAGCGCAAGAACATCCCTATTAAAGTTATCCAGTTGATATTCACAAGTAATCCAGTCGGAAACCGATCAGAAGAGAGAGAGAGCCTGAGCACTTTCCCGTGACTCAAAAAGCACCGGCAGTTTCACGATATCACGCGAGCAGAGCGTGAACTCTGTTGTACCGGCTTCAACCTGCCGTTACTCCCAAAGTACTGAACATGTCTTATTGGAAAGCAGAAATTCTAAGCTTTTTAATGATAGAAAATATTCAAGGTTCAAGCAATGACCGATTTGGAAACTGATGAGCGTCTGCATGCACGGTTTTCACAGCACGGCCAGCGAGCGTCTGATATGTATTTGCTTTCGATCAATCAACATAGACATTCGCTTGTTAAATCCTATAAAATTAACTGTACACTGTTTTCAGGAAGTAAATATACGTCACTGATTGGGTGACTAGCTTGTTGCTAACGAAACAATTTTGGACTGAAATTGCATTACAGCAGGCTAGCCGACTAACATTGGTGATGACTCTGATTGTACCTTCTCAAAGCAGTGATCAGTATTCTTGGGTTTCACGTGACATCACATCCGCCTCATTAGTTATTCAAAACTTTAGCTAGTGGTCTACCAAAGCTCAGTTGACCAAGCGTTTGGATGGAGAAGGTGCGTTGCTCGCATGAAAAATGCCTTATGCTTGTGTTGTTTTAGTTTGTTCGACTCAAACCATGAAACTGAAGTTTCTCCAGGGTTCCCCGTGAATTAACAAAGGGTGAACGAACACAGGATTTCACAAAGACGTCAAGAAAGGTGGCTTTTGACCCTCTCACTGAAACCGAAGGGAGCCGAGTCGAAGCACACTCGAGTTTTCAGTGATCACTTGGTGAAAGGTTTGTATCTCCCTCTCAGCTACGTCCTTGGTGTTTTCCAAGTACCTGCTATGTGTCATTATTTTACGGCACTTTTTTAAATTAAAGTCACGAAGCACTAAAGTCCCCAGCTGTTTCTTTGTTTACTCCTTACTCAGTGGCCTCCATATTGAAAACGTGTGTCTCGCTTTCTTTAACAGGGTATCCTTGCGGTTTTTTTCTTTCTTTTTTTCAACGAATCTTTCAGCAAGTGCATGTGATCAAAACAACCACGAATAATAAAGTATGCTTGAAGGTCGTGACACAATTTTTACCCAGCCATACAGTTACAGTGTGCCATGATCACTTCTCCGTATTGTTTAACGAAGATCCAGGTCTTTTAAAGTGGTTTGTGAATGATTTACCTGACAGATGAGAATCAAGCGAATTGTTTGATTCTTCAACTTACAGCTCTTTGTTGTAAAGACGCAAACGAAAAGCTTTTTTGGCAAAAACAATACAGGATTCATTCGGCACCGACTTGATACCGAGGTCCTTTACCCAACCATGTAGAAAAAAAAAAAGTTGTAAGCCTCTATACTCTTCCACGCTTTCATCTGTTTTGCGGTGTAGAAGGACGTCTGCAAAACCAGATAGTCGAGTTCCCCGACGTCTGAAGGGTAGTTTGAGATCGTATGACAAATCCTTCTTTCCCAGACTGTAGGGGTCGATTCCATTGCACATAGCAATCTTATGAATGTATCTAAAGCGAGCAGTGGCTTCTAGATTACGAGTGTACTCCAAGTTATCACTAGTTGTTTGCACTACAGCAGCTGTTTTACCAGACGTGAAATTGCTAAGAAAAGTCAGGCCATTATTAAAAAGTGTTCTGTTTCTGGTCCACCGGCCGGGTGAGTGCCATTTGTGCGGTTGAATTTTTTTTTTTTAAACGCCGGTTTTTCGACATTTTTTTCGGGTTCGTAAATCTAAAATCGATTCCCAGGGCTTTCCACTAAGGCTCATACTAGCCAGCCATGACAAATAAGTAGCCGAGGGGGGGCGGAGTAAACGCAAAATAAACTCCTGTGCACTCAGTTCCCAGGATTAAATGTATTTTCCACAGACCATTTATTTATTCACTTTACTCAAATACAAAGTAAAATGGCAGTAAATCTTCTCTCTTTTCTTGTGTATTGCATCATGAGGCGTTCCTGGCTTGTAAATCTCTTATTTTCGGTGCATGACACATTCACGCAGCTGAGCATGCTATGAATTAACGACAACGGTCTGCAGTGGGGCTACACAATTAAACACTCAGCGAGCATTTCTCCATTTGTGTATGAAAATACACTCCAACGACTCGGTTCGGTTTCATTTACAACCAACGGTGCCTTTTGATGCCAGCACGTAATTGAACGAGAGAAGACTGGTTTACCAGAGACAAAATAAGCGTTATCTCTGCTTCTGTTCCCTCCGACAGCCCCGACACACTACTGGCTCTGCCGAGTGCGCGCGCGCACACCGCATGTCGGGGCCTCGGATGAGTTACTCTCCCTTGATCAACGAAGTCGGCGGGAATTTGTGGTTATTATCGGTACAAACGGCGTGAATCACAACTTAAATGAGTGCGGTTCAGTTTGACATTGTCAGTCCGTTAGATAAACATTTAATTTTATTTAAATCGAAAATTAATATTTAGAGCCTGTGGGCTACAAAAATAAGTCATTAAAGTAGCCGGCTGGACTTAATCGTGTAGTCGGCTGTATGGCCGGCAGCCGGCGCTTGTGGAAAGCCCTGCATTCCACGCGGAATATAGAATTGAATCAGCTCTGCGCATGCGCCGTGCGGCACAAAAAAATGGCAGCCACCATGAAGGAAGGAGATCCGGAGTTTTCAAACATATTTGCTTAAGTGTGAAATCGCAAAATGGTATTCTAGCGAACAACAAAATAGTAAAGATTCAAAAAAACAAATCATTCAGTGATCATTTTAATAATGTAATTTCATCCGAACTAGGCCTAACGGTCGATTTAGAACTACAAAAAGTCCGTGTGTCGGACATTTTAAGTACCTTTGTAAAAGTTTTGCAAATGTTGCAGTCAGCATTTAAAATGCTAACTTAGTTTTTGTACAAGTTTCAGTTGATTTAAACTGTCATATTTTATTAAATGTGTCTGCTTTTGTAATAAAGTACTGAAAGAAAAAGCAAACACAGCATTGCGATTTCTTATCCATCCATATATATCTCATCCCATCTCATTATCTCTAGCCGCTTTATCCTGTTCTACAGGGTCGCAGGCAAGCTGGAGCCTATCCCAGCTGACTACGGGCGAAAGGCGGGGTACACCCTGGACAAGTTGCCAGGTCATCACAGGGCTGACACATAGACACAGACAACCGTTCACACCCACATTCACACCTACGGTCAATTTAGAGTCACCAGTTAACCTAACCTGCATGTCTTTGGACTGTGGGGGAAACCGGAGCACCCGGAGGAAACCCACGCGGACACGGGGAGAACATGCAAACTCCACACAGAAAGGCCCTCGCCGGCCACGGGGCTCGAACCCGGACCTTCTTGCTGTGAGGCGACAGCGCTAACCACTACACCACCGTGCCGCCCATCCATATATATATATAAAAAAATCCCTCCCTCCCGACTGAATTTTTTTGCTCATCTGGTGGACAGGAAACGGATTTTTTTTTTTTAAGGATGGCCTCGGTGTACATGTTTGTATATTAACTGCCTGAAAATCCAGTCAAATTTTATTGCTCACACACAACCTTCAGTGTTACAATGTGTATTGAAACGCCTTTTGCGATTATCCGATGGTGTAAACAGGAAAAAAACCCACATGAGGCGGCAAAACATGTCTGAACTGCTTATGGTATAAAGTGCAAGTATGTGCAGCATTGTGCTGAGGTTGTTGCTGTGAAAAAGCTAACGATGTAATAAATATTTATAAATGCATGATCTGCCGTGTATGCTGGCTGGACTGTTGGGTGTGTGGGTGTTGTGCAGAGGAATCCCAGCTGTGTGTTTGTGTAATGTATAAACGGTTTGAGGTGGTGTCCTGTTTGAGGGCCCGAATGTCCTGCCAGAAGAAGCTCCTCCTCGTTCTCGGTGTTGAAGCTCAACAAAGACAGAAGAGCCCATTGTTTGGGTGGCTGAGGTCCTTCGTTATCTTCCTGGCCCTGGTCCAGCACTGCTTGCTGGAGATGGCCTGGAGGTCAGGGAGCTCGGAGCGATTGGTGTGCTCGTCTGTTCGCACTCCCCTCTGGAGAGCCCACATACCCTGTATGGTGCTGTTCCCAAACTTGGTGGTGCAGGTGCGGAAGTTCCTTACCACCTTAGACGGCAGGTTAAGGTGGCAGAAGCGCTTAACCAGGGTGTTCATGTGACATGACGATTCCTGTGTGAGGTGGACACCAAGGTACCAGAAACTGTCCAGTCTGTCCACTGTAACGAGGTGGTAGCTCCTCTGCTCCTGCCTTGTACTCAAGTCCACGAGCACCTCCTTCCTCTTGCTGACGTTCAGGTGGAGATTGGTTTTTAATCCCTTCCAAGTTGGCCTTATTGTTATCAGAGATTAGGCCCACCACAGCAGTGTCGTCAACAAAGCTGGAAGTGGCCGCACAGTCATAAGGTCTACAAGAAGTACAGCAGGGGCCTCAGGGGACAACCCTGGGGACTCCAGTGCTGAGGGTGAGGAAGGGTGAGACGTGTCTGTCCACCTGGACTGCCTGTGGTCTCGGTCAAGAAGTTGGAGATCCACTGAGACGGGGACAGGATAAGTCGCAGGTCCCCCAACGTGGTTTGAGTTTGGAAGGGTTTAGTGTTAAAAGCATTGTGTCTAGTAGGTGTGTGTGATGCCATTTGCCAATACTGCTATAAGATAAAAGTACAGAAGCGGGATTTGATACTGTTCACAGTGCGCACGGCCATGTTGCTTTTACGTCACGCGGTAAAAAAGGAAGGTACTCGTAGTTAAAGGGGAACTGAAGTCATTTTTAAACTTGCTTTATTTCTTATGCCGCTTTTCCACTACCAACGCGGCTGAGTCGGGCTGAGCCGTGCCGGGCTGAGTTGGGCTGTTGGGGCTGCATTTCGACTACAACCGTGCTGAACCGTGCTGGCTGGAAGTGGGTGGACACGTTGGGTGGAGTTAGCGAAAGTGGGTGGACGTCACGTGATGTCGTTAGGCGGCGCAAACAGTGACACCAGTGAGCTTTTAAGCGGTAGTCTCACGACCCGGATAGTAAACAATAAACATGGAGGACATGGAGTCGTTAGTGTTGCTGGTCTTGGTGCTGTGGCTTGTTGTCACTGACAACGCCAACAGATACCGTATAGATGAGGCGAGGCGCATAAGGCTTCAGAAATTCTCGTAATTCGTAATTCTTCTTCTTCCGGGTTTACGGTGTTTACAGATCCCAGCGTGCTCGCGGGGCGTGTGGGCATGTGAGGACACTCCTCCTCACCAATCAGTGCACAGGGGAGTGTCTCCTCACGCCCCTAGCCCCACTCGGCTCGGTTTGGCTCGCTTCAGCCCCACTCCAAAACGGTGCGAGTTTTGGGTGCTGAGTAGGGCTGAAGCGAGCTGAGTCGTGCTGCTCTGAGGTAGTCGAAACGCGAGCCGTGTCGGGCTGAAGTGAGCTGAAAAAGGGTAGTGGAAAAGGGCCATTAATGAACGTGTTATTCAATTACATTTTGAGTTTTAATAACCTTCTATCGTGACTCATATTGGCGTATTATATTATGCTTATCAGCCTTTTCGGTTTTTAGCCATGTTGAATGTAGCTCGTTTCGTCCACAGCAGGCGTCGCTTATCCATGCGATCTTCACAAGACTTGTGCGAGACTTCAAACGTGGAGTGTCGGTGCCGCCATTTTGAAAACCGTTTACACAGCAGCCAGATCGTTCCAATTTAGATTAATTTTGAGATTTGCCAGCTTCATCAGTGATGGCGTGTCAGTCCTGCATGCTGTGGCGTGTGCACCTGAAGGTGCGCCTCGGGCTGCGCGTGCGCCGAGTGGACTCCAGCACGCGCGCCGTGAGCAAGGCGCACTTGAGCTCAATTAAGGAGCTGTGTGTTTGCCTATTGAAGGACTGTGCTGATGCATTTGCATCGTGAAGTATTACGATACGCATGTACGCATTACTGGCCCTTTCTACCCGTTGTCTTGAAGTCCTGTTTCTCGTTCTTGTCCTCGCTTAGCCTTTTGATATACTGTTTATATATTCTGCACTTCATTAAACTGTACACTTCTGCACATACATCCGCCTCCCTCGCGTACGTGACATGGAGATTATTCCATACGACTTCGAACCAACGTAGAGTTGGAAAGGCGACAGGATAAGGACTCGTCTGTCGCGCCGGTATTTACGTCATTACTGTCGCACAATTAAAACGTGTCGGATCAGACGGCTGGTGGGTTTTCAAAATAATAAATACGTGCATGTATTTTTGTGATAAATAGATATGATACTGAGCACATTTCCCACGTAATCCTCACTAAGGTTTCGGACAGCACTACAAAATGGCGTCCCTACTATATAGTGCTCTGTGTAGTGAGTAGGGAGCGATTTCGGACACGGAAAACTTCCGGCTTGATTACGTCAGCATTCGAAGGAGGGCGCGCGTGTCTTTTGACAACGTTGGCAGATGTCGGCCACTTTCGCTACGTTCACACTGCAAGGCTTAATGCTCAATTCCGATTTTTTTGTGAAATCCGATTTTTTTTGTGAGGTCGTTCACATTAACAAATATATGCGACTTGTATGTGATCCTCAGTATGAACGAAAAACGACCTAAAAGTGTTCCGCATGCGCATTGCAGGATACGACGACGTCACACGCAGTGAGCATGGCCAGTGTTTACGGAAGTAAAACCGCCCGGTTGCGGTATGACTCATCCAATCTAGCTTGAATAGCTGCATCCCCCCAAATGGAAATCAGCTCCCTAACCTCTGCGTCCTTCCATTGAGAAGATTCAGAACCTTCACAGCCCGAAGCGTCCCTCGCACTGATGTCATGCGCAGGGGCGCAGATACGTTTTTTGAACTGGGGGGGACAAAAAACTGGGGGGGTGGACAAAGCTGCCAGCAAACCAACCCCAATATGCCTGTCAAACTTGTTGTTAGTAACCATAGCAACCAAGCTCGAGCTCGCAACCTGTGCAGTCTGCGCAGCTCAACCAACCGAATGTCAGTCTTTGTTTTGTTTTATGTGAGTTGTTGCAACTATGTATGTACTGCCGTGCACCTCAATAAACCGAATGGTAATTAGTCTTTTGATTTTTCCGTGAGGTTTGCCTTATGCAAAGAAAGACAGCATAGACGTTTTTTCCTCCCTATAAGTGGGGGGGACTGAACGAGGTGAATTTAAATATGACTCGTCCCACCCTCTATCTGCGCCCGTGATTATGCGCCATGTTGTTGTAACTTTTTTGAGAGACCCGCCGCCTACTTCAGCGCAGAATAGTGACGTTTGTGGCTTGTTGATGACGTGTAAGTCGGATGAATGCGACCTGGCGGTTCAGACTGAAGTCGCATATGAAAAGAGCGGATAGGAATCGGAATTAGCACCACATATCCAAACGGCCTGGGTCGGATTTGAAAAAATCGGATCTGTGTCGTTCAAACTGTCAATAAAAGATCGGATACAGGTCACATATGGGCGAAAAGATCGGATTTGAGTCACTTCAGCCTGCAGTGTGAACGTAGCCTTTGATTTCTGCTGTACGTTTTACTTCCGTCCTACGATGTCTCGCACAGGTCTCAATGAATCTTGTTTACGGCCATTGCTTTGACATATGGACTGATAGATTACATAGCGTACTTAAAACACTCATAACTTGCTATAGCAGCGACAAAATAGTTGTCAGAAATGCATTCCGACATTTTATAAAATGAGAAATAGGATTTTGATAAAATTTGCCTTCAGTTCCCCTTTAAGACAGCTCCCCAAAGTTGAAGATTTGATATTGTTGGTTGTATGCCTGGAATTACAAGTTGCAGCTTCACCTCGACCGCAGTATAATTCTGCAGTAACTATTGGATACAATACATCCTGAAGATAATCATGGAAAGAACTCGTTTTAAAACTCTTGTCTGAAACTCCTTTCCAACCCGAGTGTGGAGATGAGGGCAACAGAGGGAGGGAGGAAGGGAGGAAGGGGCAAAGGTCAGTGAAGTGATGCAGCTGTTTGTTCAGTCACAGCTGTTGTTCCTCCTCTGTGTGTGTGTGTGTGTGTGTGTGTATACACACACACACACACACACACACACACACACACACACAGAGTCCTCTCATAATGGTACATTGTTCTGATATTGTTTGAGTAAAAGAATAAAGCAGAGCACCATGGAGCAGTCGGTAGACTGGATCATTGGGTTCTGACGTTGAATATAAAGGCAGGCAAGGCATTATTCTTCTTTATTATATGGCATGAGCTACTTCTGGTAAAATTGGGCACTCTGATTGGTTCCTTGGCAGGCAGTATTTTCCGTAATGCCCATGGGCAATTACAGGCTTTCTTTCCAAGGCGCAGCTTTCAATGTTGCAAAAACAAAATGACTAAAAGATGAATTGGAAATAAAAACAGAATCAGAAATGGCTGAAACACAAGGCAAACGAGTCGCTGAATTATTAAACAAATGAACTGCGAACAGAAACCGTGAACAGAGATTCAGTTTTGAAACCGCTAGCCGTTTATTTTGCAGGCGTAACTCAACTACGTTACAAGTATAACGTGACTGAAAGCAATGTCACGCCTTGTTATAATAACTGTCTATTTTAATCTTGGGTTGGGGGGGGGACATATATGATGAACTCCTGATTAATCTCGCTTGCTCTGTCTTTACAGAAAATCAGACCGAAGTCTTGACAGTACAGACCTCGTGGTCAGTTAATAAGTAACTTATTAAAACATTTTTCAATTATCTGATGAATCCAGTGATCCTCAGTCATCTGTGAGATTTTCTGGTTTGAATACGTGTAGAACCTCCTGATGACACCATGGACTAACCATGAGATTTATTCACAAATACTCAGTTGTAGGTTTAGGATTTTTTTAAATTAAAAATAAAATGCTTAAATAAATAAAATATAAATAAATAAAATATTTTCATTTATTTATTTATTATAAAAACATTTTTATTTATTTAAATCCTTATATAAATACAATAAATAAAATATTTTTATTAATTTATTTATTATAAAAATATTTAAATAAAATATTTTTAGGCATTGCAATTTGCCCAGTTCATGGTATTGGGTTCATGATTACATTTTCCCACAAATTTTTTGAAAAAAATTAAACAATTTTTTTCCTCCCAAAAATATGCAAGTTATTTTCCTATTCATCAGCCTAGCCAACTTGTTTCCTTTTCTTAATAGCCAACAATAATAATTTACACCCGGTTGAGAGTATGTCGTGCGCTTTCTGGCTGCCGCTTCTCACTGGAGATTTTTTTTTTTCCCTCCTTATTTTTAATTTTTTTCTTTTTCTGTGTTTGATGTTTGAGTGTTTTAGTCCACCGGTTATGGTGTAGCTCCGGACCCAGTTTTGGGCGTCGGTTCCCTCCAGGCCTTGGTTCGCCGTGGGTGATGCCTGTGCTCCCAGCTCTGGACTGCAGTGAGCTCGTTGCATATCTCAACAACATGGTTGTCCAGCGCTCTGTACTTTAATGCTTGGCGTGATGTTCTGAGCGATGTTGCTCGGTGGCGTCGCAGCGGCTGTGCAGGTGGTTTGGGACATACCAGCGCTCTGCATGGCGGTGCTTCTGTGCTCGCTTTGTGGATCCATGGCGTGGTGTTCGAGCGATGTTGCTGGCGGTGTCACAGCGGCTGTGCTGGAGATGTGGGACTTGTTTTTGTCCACTTTTTTGTGGGACTGTGGCTGCTACACCACTGGAATGATATCCTGACCTCTATTTGGTGAACTTTTTTTCTGCCTATTATTGTAAAGCGACCTTGGGTTTTGAGAAAGGCGCTATATAAATTGAACTTATTTGTAAAGGTTGGTGTAAAATATTAATGGATTATTAATGAAAATATTCCTTTTATTAAAAAGAAAACATTAACAAATTGACGCTTTTCTTTATAAGCTAATGGACATTTGTGAAGGCTGTAGTCCGCTGAAACAAAACTACCTGGGTTTTTTTTTTGTTTGTTTTTTTTCCTCCTTCTCACCGATTTTCTTCAGTCTTTTTGTTGTGGCATTAGAGCTGTGTTACAGCTACCTAGCGTGAAGTCACGTACGTTATTGTGTTGTCTGCTGTCTAAGTAATCAAATTACAGCTAGGCAAAACCCAAAGCAATTACGCAGCTTGCTGATCACAATTCGTTTTTAATTTCGTTGATTCAAATAGTCCTAAAGTTGTATCACGATTTGCCGTTACATGCCTGTTATTGACCTCGTGTTGCCTTATGAGATTAAATTTCCGGTCTGTGAGCACAAATGCGTTTTCGATTGAAGGTGAAAGTCCACATAAATGATTTGTCATTGAAAATTGTAATCAAGTCCTGACTGTTTTTTGTTATACTTGTGTAAATGCAGTTTTGCTGCTCTGTTTAATACGTCTAAGAAATTGCATCCATTGGGGCTTTCAGTTCTGCTTTCCCGCCATCACTCGCTCACGGACTCTAATGGTCCTGCTGACTGGTGTGAGGGCAAACCGAAAAACATCTTTGAAAAGAAATGAAGTGCAACGCACCATGTAGAAAATGATCCACTCCTGCTAGGCTGCAGTAAAACTTCCTTGTTCTCGTAATGCCTTTTTATCTGTGGTTTTTGTTTTTCATTCCTAATGCAGTCACTGGCCAAAGATGACACGTTTTTTTTTTTTTAAGGAGGGGGGGAAAGGAGGAAGGTTTTGACCGAAAAAAGGTTAAAAAGGTTTACAGGGTCAAAACAAACACTTGGATAATTTTAATGGTGACTGTAATTAAAAAGTGATTTTAAAAAGCCCTTTTCTTTCCTCCGTCTCCCTCCTGTTGTCTCTGTTGTCTCAGACAGCTGGTTTGTATTGAAAATATACGGTTAGATAATTAAATAATGCCACACTCTCAACCCGCCGTAAGTGTTTTGGACATGCACAGGTCGCAGGGTTTGGTAGCTCACAGCTGTGCCGCAGGGTCGCGGTGAACCTGGGGGAAAGTTTGGGGGAGGAGTACAGGCAAAATATTTGTCAAGTACAGGTTGCACTCGGCAGAGGATGAGAGAGAGGAAGTGATTGCGAAAAGATGGGACAGAGGCCGCCGCCGCCTCCTCGCGTTCTGACGTCAGCGTTCCTGTATCAGCAAAGCCAGTATCTCTTCGTGCTGCTCCTCAGCTTCTATCATCTGCCTGTAAAGGTCCAACTCCTTCAGTCGTTGCGGCGGTATGGTGACAGCCATCTTCTTCCATGCTACACGCGACATAATCGGTTCCTTGGTTCCTCCCCAATATATATACCCTGAGTCTTGCCCCTCGTGTCGCGTGCGCTGCGTGCACGCCACACATGGGTAGAAAGTGAGATGTACTTCTGTCTTGGGGGCCACAGAAATAGCAAGTGTGGAATACTTGTGTAGTACTTCTGAAGCACATCACTCGTACAATGACCGTGCGTCTTACGGTCATCGCAAAAAGCCCCTACTAGCTGTGCTGCTGGCTTGGTTCAGGTGTACAAAAGGAGTGCGGGTCCCGTACGTAGTGTATTTGTAGTGTATCTTGATTTTTCGCAGGACCTGTAGAATTTGCACATGCAGGACCAAAAGTCTCCACGGCCAGTCTGCGACCTTCTACGGTGCTGAAAACACGCAAGTGTTGCGCAAGTCGCAAGCACGGGTTTTGCCAAATTTTTTACCGTAGACCGCCCGTAGTAGCACGAATGGCAGGTTGTGAGTGCGGTTTAATATTGGCTGGTGTTGAGCTGTATTTTTGATAGATTCCATTCAGTGAGCATGATGGTTAAAGGAGTTGAAGACAAGTACAGTATCATGCTAGCTGAATGGAATATATCTGATACACCATGAAAAAAAAAAAGCTATTATTTTTATACATACACCAGAGGGGAACTGTCAGGGCCTTCTAGGTCTTCAGAGAAAGCCTGAACATATCAGCGTTTCAAATGATGTATTTCTTTCATAATTTCTTTATTCTCTTCTAATTTGGTCTACTTTCCTATCAAATTTGCTTCAGAAATGAAAGGGTTACTGTCCTGAAAATGTTAAAATCGAGTTATCCAATGAGATTTTTTGTTTTTGTTGTCTCTAGGCAGAGAAGGGTTTGGAGCTGGCTCACTCGTTGGTTAGGACTTCATTGCTGGGACAGAAGGCCATGGCAGTGTATGTTTATGTAGGGAGATGAATGAACCAATCACATTTTGATTTATAGTGGGAAGGGACCACAAATTTATTGCCTTCGGCTTTCTCTAAGGCCAACGTGAGCTCAACCGTGAGTCAGCACAGCAGTGAAGTCACCTTCCAGCCAGTGTAGCATTCATCAGTAGTGCTGGCGAATGCTAATAAAGTGGTCAAGCCAGTGTTAAGAGCAAGTAGCACAGGCTAACAACGAGAAACTAAGATTTCTGTTTCCAGACTCTTCTTCCACGTACACTCGAAGTATTTTTTTCACTTGTACTTAAGTATTCATTTCCCCGTGTACAACCCCGATTCCAAAAAAGTTGGGACAAAGTACAAATTGTAAATAAAAATGGAATGCAATAATTTACAAATCTCAAAAACTGATATTGTATTCACAATAGAACATAGACAACATATCAAATGTGGAAAGTGAGACATTTTGAAATTTCATGCCAAATATTGGCTCATTTGAAATTTCATAACAGCAACACATCTCAAAAAAGTTGGGACAGGGGCAATAAGAGGCTGGAAAAGTTAAAGGTACAAAAAGAACAGCTGGAGGACCAAATTGCAACTCATTAGGTCAATTGGCAATAGGTCATTAACATGACTGGGTATAAAAAGAGCATCTTGGAGTGGCAGCGGCTCTCAGAAGTAAAGATGGGAAGAGGATCACCAATCCCCCTAATTCTGTGCCGACAAATAGTGGAGCAATATCAGAAAGGAGTTCGACAGTGTAAAATTGCAAAGAGTTTGAACATATCATCATCTACAGTGCATAATCTCATCAAAAGATTCAGAGAATCTGGGAGAATCTCTGTGCGTGAGGGTCAAGGCCGGATAACCATACTGGGTGCCCGTGATCTTCGGGCCCTTAGACGGCACTGCATCACATACAGGCATGCTTCTGTATTGGAAATCACAAAATGGGCTCAGGAATATTTCCAGAGAACATTATTTGTGAACACAATTCACCGTGCTATCTGCCGTTTCCAGTTAAAACTCTATAGTTCAAAGAAGCCGCCGTATCTAAACATGATCCAGAAGCGCAGACGTCTTCTCTGGGCCAAGGCTCATTTAAAATGGACTGTGGCAAAGTGGAAAACTGTTCTGTGGTCAGACGAATCAAAATTAGAAGTTCTTTATGGAAATCAGGGACGCCGTGTCATTCGGACTAAAGAGGAGAAGGACGACCCAAGTTGTTATCAGCGCTCAGTTCAGAAGCCTGCATCTCTGATGGTATGGGGTTGCATTAGTGCGTGTGGCATGGGCAGCTTACACATCTGGAAAGACACCATCAATGCTGAAAGGTATATCCAGGTTCTAGAGCAACATATGCTCACATCCAGACGACGTCTCTTTCAGGGAAGACCTTGCATTTTCCAACATGACAATGCCAAACCACATACTGCATCAATTACAGCATCATGGCTGCGTAGAAGAAGGGTCCGGGTACTGAACTGGCCAGCCTGCAGTCCAGATCTTTCACCCATAGAAAACATTTGGCGCATCATAAAACGGAAGATACGACAAAAAAGACCCAAGACAGTTGAGCAACTAGAATCCTACATTAGACAAGAATGGGTTAACATTCCTATCCCTAAACTTGAGCAACTTGTCTCCTCAGTCCCCAGACGTTTACAGACTGTTGTAAAGAGAAAAGGGGATGTCTCACAGTGGTAAACATGGCCTTGTCCCAACTTTTTTGAGATGTGGTGTTGTCGTCATGAAATTTAAAATCACCTAATTTTTCTCAGTTTAAACATTTGATATGTCATCTATGTTCTATTCTGAATAAAATATGGAATTTTGAAACTTCCACATTGCATTCCGTTTTTATTTACAATTTGTACTTTGTCCCAACTTTTTTGGAATCGGGGTTGTAATTTACCTTGTTACTTTTAAAATCGGCATCTACACCTGGCACCCTGCCACTAATCCCTTGTAAAATTCTTTGCCCTGTTGCTTTTTTGCTGTGTCTGGCGAAGTTTTGGCTGAGCTGAAGTCCCAGCTCTAATAGTAACAGTTCGCCACTGCTTGTAAATGTGTGAAGAATCAAAGTTTTGGTAGCCTTCCGGGCATTCGACACGTCTTTCTCTTTCCCGATGAACAAAGAAATGGTTCTGCACATGCGCAGAAGAAAGCTTTCTCATTGGCTATTCGCATCAGCTCCGATGTTGTCTTGACAACATACAATATCGTAACCCATACTGAACGCTCATTCTCCATTGGGTAGAGTGACGTAATACACGTAGGATAAGCGATATGCTAGCAATATTGCATGCTATCAAACCAAGCAAATGGAACCTGGTAGAAGGAATAGAATACATGTTTTTATTCTATAGAAAAAGTGTCCTGTATGTATAATAATTTGATACATGTTGTGTATTACAGCAGAATCGCCTTCAAGGAACAGTCCACCGTACTTCCATAATGAAATATGCTCTTATCTGAATTGAGACGAGCTGCTCCGTACCTCTCCGAGCTTTGCGCGACCTCCCAGTCAGTCAGACGCGCTGTCACTCCTGTTAGCAATGTAGCTAGGCTCAGCATGGCCAACGGTATTTTTTGGGGCTGTAGTTAGATGCGACCAAACTTTTCCGCGTTTTTCCTGTTTACATAGGTTTATATGACCAGTGATATGAAACAAGTTCAGTTACACAAATTGAAACGTAGCGATTTTCTATGCTATGGAAAGTCCGCACTATAATGACAGGCGTACTAATACCTTCTGCGCGCTTCGGCAGCGCATTGATATCTGAGCTCCGTATCAATGCGCTGCTGAAGCGCGCAGAAGGTGTTAGTACGCCTGTCATTATAGTGCGGACTTTCCATAGCATAGAAAATCGCTACGTTTCAATTTGTGTAACTGAACTTTTTTCATATCACTGGTCATATAAACCTATGTAAACAGGAAAAACGCGGAAGAGTTTGGTCACATCTAACTACAGCCCCAAAAAATACCATTGGCCATGCTGAGCCTAGCTACATTGCTAACAGGAGTGACAGCGCGTCTGACTGACTGGGAGGTCGCGCAAAGCTCGGAGAGGTACGGCGCAGCTCGTCTCAATTCAGATAAGAGCATATTTTATTATGGAAGTACGGTGGACTGTTCCTTTAAAAATCAACGATCCACTGGAGTTTCCACGATCGCCAAAGCTCCTGACTGCACAGCTGATCTGATGGTACACCTACATTTGTGAAAATGCTCTTCTATCTTTTTAGGCTAACAGTTCTGGATGTTTACATCGTCTGTCGCAGGAAAATCGCACGCAAATGTGTCTTGACAAGTAGTGATCTTCAAAGGAGGCTGTGATGGCACGGTGTAGATCCGGCTTTACCAGTCTGACATTTAGTGAGTGAAGGCGTCTCGTTTGTTCCCTGTAGTGTTTCAAAACCCCTTTTGCGGCTTGTTTTGGCACCTGCTCTTGTGTTTTGAGTGCAATTGTGTGTTTTATCAGTCCTCCCGGGGACTGCAGATCCCATGGGGAGATTCACAAACACGTGAGCACGTGCGCACACAAACACACACTCGGATGGAGGTCTAAGGCTAACACCCGAAGAGTTTGTGTATTTTTGAGAGGAAGAATGCAGCAGAGGGGGGAGGGTCAGCACACAAGTGCAAGGGGGGAGAGCAACAGAGTCCAGAAGCAGCTGTCATCCCTGATAACCCACATCCAAGTTACTGAACGGTGGAGTTGAGTTGAGTATTCGGGGGACGAGAAGAAGGAGGGGAATGCCGAGTGCACATGACACCATTTTAACCCCGATTTCCCAAGTGTTCAGCAAAGGGTAAGGACAAAACGTTCATACAATTCTAATGCTTTTGTAAGAAATGATTCAGCATGTCCTGCTCAAATAGTCAAACACAGTACATGATTTGTGTACAGTATAAATTTTTTTATTTTTTTTTTAAACCAGGAAATTATGAAATGTCAACATTATACATTGATAAATGTCCTAGACGAAAGAAATTAAGTGGACTTTAGCTTAAACATTTGTTAAAGTCGTAACATCAGTCCGTTGGGCCATTTCCCTGGGCGCGGCCATACTGGATTAGTCAGATACCGGTACATGGATGGATTAGGAGATGAAAACAAGGGTGGCACTGGGTGACGTAGGATTCCACACGACAGCGTACTGTGTCACGCATCAAACGGATGGAAGATTAGCAGGTGTCTTATTTATTTATTTATTTATTAAAATAAATTAGCCACTACTGTATTTTGATTCCTTTTCTAATACTACATCGGCATAATTTTTGTGGAAAAATGCGAACAAATTGACCGAGAAGTCACGCTAGACCACAATATTCTACTATAACTGACACAACAGAAGGTGACTCAGGCATGCTCTGGACAGTGTGTGCTCCGAACTGACTTGTGCGCACGCCGCAAATGACATGGGATTAAAGGGCATATTCTGGACCAATTTTTTTTTTTTAAATATGAAAGTATGTCCCTTTACACACTCATCCAGAAGGGTAATTTTGCACAAGGCCATCTGTCTACAGCAGAAAAAAAATAAAATAACAAAACGCGTCTGGAAAAATCCCAAGGGAGTCTGGAGCCAGATTTGTGACGTCACCTGCAGAAGCGCCAGCAGGCTGCGCGAGCTTTGCACGGTTTCAGTGCACAGCCTGTGTAGACCAAGCGCTCGCATTTCTCTCTTTGTCCGGTCTTTTGGAAAACGATGAGTACTAATCCCATCATGATTGGTGTTGCTGCCCCCTCCTACGATACATCTGTTAACCCTTTTAATAATTACGCGATAACGTTGAAGAAATTTGCGGAAAACCACCAGGTCGTTTTCTCATAAACAAACCAGCGCTGACGTAGGATTCAGAGGGAGGCGTCCCGCACGTGACGTCACGAAAATCAGTGTTGGCCGGGAAATCCAAACGCCAAGTTTTTTCAGAGGCGGACCAATTCGCCTCAAATGGCTTGATTTCAACTGAATTTTTCTGGTATTGCGCAAGGTAAAAAAAAATAAATTGCAGAGAATGCAGAATGTGACAGATATTTGACCAAAGTTTAATATAAAATAGGAGAATTGCATTGATCTTGCTCCTGAATGTACCTGTGATATGCACTTTAAGGTGCAATCAGCGCGCTTATACTGTATAAGGACTAAATGCAGACTTAGTTTGCGAACTATTGCATTGTTGTGACACATTACTGACCCTTGTTTTTGACTCTGCTTCTGTCTACAATATTGTTTGTGCCTCGCTCAACCTTTTGCCTGTCTTTCCGTTCACGATATCTGCTTGCTGACTTGGACTATTTGCACTTTTTTCTTTATAATAAAGATCTTCTGCACTTGCATCAGTCTCTAGCCATTTCTGACAATACTTTGCCCTGCTGACACTAGTATAGCATGCACGTGTCATTTTCCGCGAAGGGCAGACCTAAAGACTGACCTTTTAGCTCAATTTGTTTATTTATGAGGTATTTTCTTTAAAGCACTCTACCTCCTGTTCCCTTTGCACAACAATCCTTGCTGCTTGTGTCTCCTTACTTAAAGGAGATATGCAGAACCTTTATTTTTAAATAAATTTGAGTGGATAGTCTCTCTATCCTTGACTCTTGTATGCTGCATAAATGGGAATAAAAAAAATATATATATTTTTGAGAGTTAAAATCGACCGCGAAGTTGGCATTCGAGCTGCCCTGCTGAGCCAGCCAGCCCTGAGTGCGTGACATCACATCATTAACTGGTTTTAAGGCCAAGGCCTTTGACAGCTATAGACCAAAGTCATATAAATAAAAATTTATGGTGAAAGTAAGAAATACCGTTACCGACTTGCTCAACTAAAGGCCTCTGCATGCTCTTGCAACAAGGCTTTCGCAGATAGCTTTTTGCAGACAGTTGTAATTTATCGTTGAGCGGGGAGTAATAGGCGTGCGCGATGTTATTCACCGGCACAACGCAAGGGGGCGCGAAGTCGCTAGGAGTAGTTGGTGGGTGTGGTTAGTGGAGTGTTTATCCTTCGGTTACTTATAATGACTAGAACTTATTTATTTATTTATTTATTTATTTTTTATAATGACTAGAACTGGAGTCGTATAGATGTACGTACTTCCTCAATCAACCGCTCTTCGTGCTGCTCCATCTTCGCTCGTGTTTTTAAAAATGGCGGTCGTGAAAACAAACCAAGCAGGGAAGCGGAAGTGCGTGTACAGCGGATGTAGAGTGGACCAATCAGAGCCCTCTTGTCTGCGACGCTGTCTGAGAGGCTTCTGCGGTGGTCACAATTTTTGGGAGGTGCGCGCAGAGCGTCTGCGAAGGTGGGGGGGCTACGCAGACACTGTCTGCAACGCTATCTGCGAGGACTGGGTTGTCAGCATAAATTGGCCTTAAGACTGATTTGACTTCATTGATTGTGGGTTGACCCTCATTAAAACAGGATAGGCGTTATAACTTATGCAACATACATGTACATGCGTGCATTTTCACTGATAAAACGTAAAAGGCTAATTAAATAATCAGATGGACTGAGACAATCACATTCTGAAGCAAATTAAATAATCTTATACTGGTAACTTAAACACACAATACAAGTTAATGTATTAATCTAAATGCAGGTAAACAACGTGTTTTTTTTTTTTTTTTTTTTTTAAATCCAAATGAGAGTCAGAGCTTACCCGTCTGCGTTCTCGCTTCTTGAAGGCTGATTGTTTTTGAAACAATCTGACTTTCGGTTGTTCGTTCAGTTCTCCGTTCATTCGCTTCTTCCACGTAAGGGTGCGATGGCAGCAATATCCAGTGAAGAAATCAGACGCTGCTCCACTCATTCACTTTTCATACTGAGTACTCCGCCATTACTGCTCGGCTCAGGCAATTACTAAAATCCGGGATGGAACGGGATGTCACCGGTTTTAACAAGAACTGCAGGGAGGTCACTGCCCGAGCGATACATCACGTCCCGGATTTTAGCAACAACCCTCGGCTCACTCCGGGAGGACTGGTGCAACTGAACTTGCTTTCCTTTTTTTAAAAAAATACTTTCCTTTTCTTGTAGTCTTTTTTTTTCCTTTAATTGTTGATACTGTTCCCTCTTACAATACGGGCTTATAGCCAACACTCCAACAGATCAGAGATCTCGTACGAGTCTTCAGTAAAACGTGCAGACCGGAGGAGAGACCACTTCGTAGGCGTCCAATGTACCTGTGAACTTCTCGCAAAACGCGTCCAAATCTTTGCAGTTTGAACATTCTTGGGCCATGAACGCAACATAAATCCACCTTCTGTCATGTTGCTGCACCGGCCAGCAACACATCTACATGGCATGGCGATAAATTAGATCAAAATGGAGGCTCGGAGTTGCAGTCAGCTCTGTGTTTTAGTATAGCGGAAATGGCGATGAGACCGATAGACTTCCTGCTGTGATGTTACGGACGTCAAGGTCATTCACTCAGACCGCTACCTATATAAATCACTTTAATCGTAAAAACTACTATATTAGATTTATTGTTAACGCTTAAAACTATTTCTGTGCCATTCTTGAGGTCTCAGGGTATTTATAAATGAAAGTGAGGCCATGGCTCTGCGTATATGCTTCAAGTTTCTCTCTTTTTTTTTTTTTTTTTCTATTCCCTCCCCTCTCTCTTTGTTTCCTCGACAGAATGCTATGCATGCAGAATGCTTTTGTTACGCTGTAATGCTGTCCTGTGGGAATGGGAGTAAAACAGCAAATTAATGTTCCTGTGTCCCTGTCGACCGAGTAACCCTTACGGAAGTCTTTTATCATGGCACCAGTGAGAAACGGTCCCACTGTATAAGCAAAAATGTTAGTCTTTGCTTGAACAAAACAAATCTTGAGAAACAGGAAGACAACACTCAACAGAGACGTAATTCAGCTCAACTCGTGCCAGGTTGCTACCTAGATGATGTCTCGGCTTGGGATTTTCACAACAATGGACTTGCTGCCTTGTGAATTGTACTTCATGTCCGGTCTCGCATGGTTTGTGCGCCGTTAAATAGTCAGGTGGGAATACACAGTGTTCTATCCACATTCAGTGGATATGAGCAGTCGCATGGTCTGATTGATTTGATTACTACTAGCATGTCAGCACATATACTGCGAGTAGAGAAAAACAAAATGGCGGAGCGTGTTCCTCAACCAACCGAGGACGAAATAAAATCTCTCCCTGAAAACAAAACCCTAAAAATGATTATTTAAAAGAAACAGAAATGGCAAAAAGAATATAGTTCTCCCCCAAATGTCTCCTGTTCCACACTCCAGCCCAGTAGGTGGCAGTAATACATCTTTAAGTTAGTTTGCCAGCTGGCAAAAAACCCTAAAGGAAAAGAAGGAACCCCCCCCCCCCCCCCCCCCCCCCAAAAAAAAAAAAAACTACAAAAAAAAGTGCAACAAAATATGGAAAGAAAGTATTTGATGGTAAGAATGTATCTTGGATTTTTTTTTTTTCCTTCCCCTGCCCCCAAGAATTGTTATAGCATTTTTCACAAATTGCTACTGTCATTTCGCCGGTCCGCTTACCTTCTAAGCGGAAATGATTTTGTCAGTACGTTTTGTATAAAGTTTTTATTTATTGAATTAGCAAATAATAAAAATGGCCTCACCGAGGCTGTAGCTCATACCGGCCAAGACGCCCATAAAATCGTAAACATGACTAGTAGTGCCACCATTTTTTATTTACATTTTTTAAATTATTTATTTATTTAGGGTGGCACGGTGGTGTAGTGGTTAGCGCTGTCGCCTCACAGCAAGAAGGTCCAGGTTCGAGCCCCGTGGCCGGCGAGGGCCTTTCTGTGCGGAGTTTGCATGTTCTCCCCGTGTCCGCGTGGGTTTCCTCCGGGTGCTCCGGTTTCCCCCACAGTCCAAAGACATGCAGGTTAGGTTAACTGGTGACTCTAAATTGAGCGTAGGTGTGAATGTGAGTGTGAATGGTTGTCTGTGTCTAATGGCCCTTTTCCACTACCCTTTTTCAGCTCACTTCAGCTCGCTTCAGCTCACTTCAGCCCGACATGGCTCGCGTTTCGACTACCAAAAACCAGCACGACTCAGCTCGCTTCAGCCCTGCTTAGCCCCTAAAACTCGCACCGTTTTGGAGTGGGGCTGAAGCGAGCCAAGCCGTGCCGAGTGAGGCTGGGGGCGTGAGCAGACACTCCCCTGTGCACTGATTGGTGAGGAGGAGTGTCCTCACATGCCCACACACGCCCCGCGAGCACGCTGGGATCTGTAAACACCGTAAACCCGGAAGGAGAATAATTACGAATTACGAGAATTTCTGAAGCCTTATGCGCCTCGCCTCATCTATACGCTCTTGCCAGTATCTGTTGGCGTTGTCGGTGACAACAAGCCACAGCACCAAGACCAGCAACACTAACGACTCCATGTCCTCCATGTTTATTGTTTACTATTCGGGTCGTGAGACCACCGCTTAAAAGCTCACTGATGTCACTGTTTGCGCTGCTTAACGACATCACCTGACGTCCACCCACTTTCGCTAACTCCACCCAATGTGTCCACCCACTTCCAGCCAGCGCGGTTCAGCGCGGTTGTAGTCGAAATGCAACTCCAACAGCCCCGCTCAGCTCGACTCAGCACGGCACGGCTCAGCCCGACTCAGCCGCGTTTGTAGTGGAAAAGCGGCATATGTGTCAGCCCTGTGATGACCTGGCGACTTGTCCAGGGTGTACCCCGCCTTTCGCCCGTAGTCAGCTGGGATAGGCTCCAGCTTGCCTGCGACCCTGTAGAACAGGATAAAGCGGCTAGAGATAATGGATGGATTTTATTTTTTTTTAAACGCACACCCACCTGGGGAACATTTGTATGCGAGTTTGATAGAAATCCGATCAATCCTGTAGGAGGAGGAGCGATTTTTGTAAATTGTGGACGGACAACGACGGATGGACGACGCGTGATCGCGTAAGCAGGCCGGATGAGCTAAAAGTGCTCCGTTTTCTCAAAATCCAGTGAATTTGGATAGAAATAAGTTATTTCGCTCAATCTCGTCATACATGGCTAACAGCCAACTTGGTGCTATGTGCCTTGTCGGCTGTCAGCTCATGTATGACTCAGTTTCGTGGAATAACTGTTAAATGTGTTGTTTTTTTCTGTTATGGAAGACAGAATGGGAATGGAAAAAATGTATCCGTTTCGTGTTTTTATTTCCGAAATTAACGGATGTTGTTTGTGAAAGGGGCTAGACAGACAGCTCTGTTGTTTGTTTTTGTGAGAGCAGGATTTGGGGAAAGACCGTGTTCCTCCTATAAGACTCGTCCAAAAACGAAGCCGGTTAAAGGGAACGGTCCTGACTGAGCAGACTGGTTTAGTGTTGAGCTGCACGCCCATACCTGGAGAAATATTAACGTTTGTGTATTAGCTGAACGTGTTTGGTGCATCAGCTTCTTTTGTTTGAGTGGAACGTCGACTGCACCAAGTACACCTCCCAAGATTGGCGGTGTTGGCAGGTTTCTCGCTCTGCTTCAGGATTTTAAAGTGCTTTATGGGCCTGTAAAGCTGGCATGGTTCTACTGTGAGAGATTGCAGCATCAGCTCTGTAGGAGAGGCTTCGATCTCTAGGGACCGGCTGAGATCAGATAATGTAGCCTGACTCTGCAGCATTTGGGATAATAGTGCACGTGTTCTTACTCTTTCATGTCTCGCTTCCTGACCCTAAACCCCCTCGGGGCTAACGGATGTTCCTATTCATCCATCGCCTCCGTCCCTTCTCTCGACGTGTTCTCCGTTTCTCCCATTGTTTCTCCCCGTACTTTTTTTTTCATTTATTTAACAGAGATGAATGTGCAATATGTGACAAGAGAAATGTGTTGAAACTTGAACCGACTGCTGCTTTTATTTAAAACAAACGAGCGAGGAAACAAAGAAGCTTTTCATGAGCGACGGCAACAGGGATGTATGTGAAGAGTTAAGGAGTAGAGACGAACATGCGTGACCCTGAACACAAAAGGATAATAATTCACGTTTTTATAATCGAAAAAGAATTGTGCGTTTTTTACATTAACGCATGCTTTTATTGTGTCAAAAAAAAATAGGGTTATACATATATCTTGGGATGGTTGCCAAACTCGTGTGCAGGTCTACTGTATAACAGGCTCATTGGGAGTGACCCAGTAATGACTGCAAGGTAAATCTTAACTGGGCCAACTGAGCACAATTATTCTAGGCTGCTGTCCTGGCTGTGCACAGGGTTATAGAAGTGACAGTTTTCTTACATTTCCAGATATGACGACAAAAATGAAAACTAAACCGACGTTAGCTTCCGTCAAGCCAAACGCATGGTTGGATTTTCACAGCATAGTTAAAATTCCCACCTGGTGAGTCAGAATACACGTGTACGCACGTGTACGCGCACCATTCAGCCTCAGCCAGTGTGTGTTGCAATGAATAACTTGTGCTAGAGTTCCAGCTGTGGCGAGATGTGCAATACGCTTGAACACACACACCAGATGAAACCTTTTAGTTTTTGGAGAGTCAATAGGAAGTGGTTTATGTTCTGGTTGTTGGACAAGGCAAGAAAACATCAGTGACAGCTGTATCCACTGTTGCGTTCAGTGTTTACACACTGCTTTATGAACAAGGAGCTGTTTGGAAGCGTTACAATAATAATAGGCAGATTCTACCATAACAGAGGCCAGTTAAGTCCCATCTCCTTAAATTGCTGAATTGATTTTGGTCATTCTATTAAGTTTTTCTAGTAGCATTTGGGGTCTTGGACATTCACAGTAAATTTTAGGACAGTAGTCCTGGTAACTAATTAATAAAAGCCTGACATGACAGACATGCTAAATGACGATAGAAACTAGGGCTCGACCGATGTTTTATTCAGAGCCGATACCGATTATTATGGAATTGGGATGCCGATAACCGATATGTGCAACCGATAAATGTAAACATTAAAATTCACATGAAATTAAACATAGCACACACTGACACAGACCTTCATATCCATGAAATGTATGTTTAATTGTAAAATTGAACATGAAATTTTGTGCAGGGAGATGCCAGCAGCATTTGTACAATAAAGTCAAACATTAGTTAGAATAAAATGAGAAATAAAATAATACAATAAATATTCACCAATTAAAAAAAATAAATCACTCCCTACTATATTACAGCTCACCATTTTCAGTGGAAAATAAATGAAAATACACTCTGGATTCTTTTACACTAAGAACTAAGTAAGACTTACCAACTTCAAGTAGTTTTTAAATAACAAATCAAGTGTAGGGAGCTGCCTGCAGCATTTTTTAAAAAGTAAAATCAAACAAAGTAGGCTATCACTCCCTATTAGGAGCGGCTGCTCCTTTGAGTACATGGCTTTCCGAATCAGAAGCGCTAGCGAGGAGAATCACTTGCGCAAGAATTATAAATACTAGTCACACCTGGCTTGTTTAAATGTTCAAGTAGCGCTTTATAAAGTTACCTAACATATACAAGTGCAATGCGCTTTTTGAGCACGAGTCACGTCATGAAGTTTACTCATCACCATAACAAATAGCCAGTAGGCTTGCGCTAGCCTACAGAACACAAACACTACGTTTTATTTGGTCGTCCCTTGACCACCTCTCTGTATGGCTGTCATTCTACTGTTCGAGTAGAACTACTGACACATTCACAACGTTTCCAGACGGGGATTTAAAAATGACTGCAGCCTACGTTATGCTGGGGACTGCTTACTATGGACAACATTACATGTAGTTTCAGCGAGACTAGTTGGTTGTAGGCTAATTCAAGTGCTTCCTTCCGTAAGCTAAGTTTGCCTGGCTACACAGATGCAAATGGACAATTTTAACGAGTAGTAGATGAAGAATGTAAACATATAATGTTGTGCTTTTGCAACTTGTGTTTGTGACTTATTGCAGCAAAAGCAGCGTGTCCTTACCTTGAAGTGGGATCTGCTTCTGCCCGAGTGCCCGTACAGCCACCTTGAAACAGTTCAGAGTGTTTAGCTGCGCGTGTTGATTGGCTATATCTCTTGTGCCAAACAAATCAGATGTTGTGGTGGGCGGGACCGTGTTCTTGAACTCAGAGCGGCGAGTGCAGGAAAGGACGTGCAGTGACAGTCGCGTTAGGAATGAAATGGCTGCAAAAAGGCATGTTGTCGGCATATCGGTGGAAATTATGGCCGATACCGATAACCCTAAAAATGCAGAATATCGGCCCGATATATCGGCCAGGCCAATTATCGGTCGACCCCTAATAGAAACACATCGGTTTCTATCATCAAAATCTGACAGACAAACTAACGTCTACCATCATATTCTGACAGACACTCTAGATGACAATAGCAACAAAACTGTTTTTACATTATTAATCTGACAAATTTAGTAATAATATTAAATACCTTATCACTCGAACCAAATAATAAAATGAAATAAAGAGAATTTATTTTCAAAATTGAAATATCAACAATAATTGTCAGAACAGTGACGATAGACACGAGTGTGTCACTTTCGTGGGGAAATAACACATTGAAATGGCCTGTCGGCTGAAAGGGTCGCAAGTGGCTCTGATTTATCTCAACTTACGATAGTTTTCCTCCAGAAAAATTTAAATATGAATGCACAAATATATTCTCAATGTTTCTATCGTCAAAAATTTCTATCGTCAGGATAGCTGACAGAAAATCTTACCTTGATTTATTTGATGAAATCTAGCTGTCAGAACTCCAAGTCTTGCCCGGAAGTAAATGTCTGCTGTCACAAAAATCATGCGCAGTAGGATTTCCTCTTTGCGTCAGTCAACATGTGCGTGGTGAGGGCTCGAATTTTGCTACCGTCAGGTGCATTTGACTGACAGACTGGCGATAGCATTTTTTAAAAATAACTGTGGGCTTCTCTCGTGAACGAAATAGTTTTTTCGCTGTTAATCTATTTCAACTCTATCTGTTGACACCCAAAAATGATAAAGCCTGCTTCCATACGATAACTACCAAAGATCCATAATGGCCGAGTCTATCGTCAGGTCATCTGACAGAAATTCACTGACGATAGCAACAGGGATAATGAAAGGGATTTTTAAAATGGGAGTTATGTCTGTCAGATATGTCAAAGAAATAGAACTGTATTCTTTAAAACTCTTTTATTGATATACTCAGTGTATTTTTTTTTTTTTTTTTTTTTTGACTGTGCAATACTTTCTTCACTGGACTTTTTACTGTTACAATTGAGAAGCATCCCCTCTATCATGGCTGACACTTGCTATTTGTTTACTTATTTGTTCACTTAATGTTTTACTTTAATATCTCTCTTTGCACCATACTAGAAGTTTTTGCTCTTTGTTGAATTAGAGTAATTTAGTGTTGATTTAGTGTAATTTAGTGTAATGTTGATCTAGTGTAATTTCTTCCCTCTCTGTATCTTAATGTTTTTTTTTTTTGTATTTTTGTATAAGCTACTTGACACTTTAATTTCCCTCTAGGGATCAATAAAGTTACTCTACTCTACTCTATTTTTAAATGACGTGCTGTTTTAGAAGACCAAATACCATATTTTCAATCTTGAAAATATTACCTCACTGAAAAAAGGACAAGAAAAATTTCTTATTTTGTGGGCAAGTGGTTAATGGATCCAGTTACGGTAGAATCTGCCAATAATAAGAAAAAAATATTTCTCTTTCTGAGAGCCTCTGACAAAATGCAGTGCCTAAACTTTACAAAGTGTCATTATAACCGCAGTTAGTATTGTGTGTTCTAGTCGGAGAACTCTTGATTGTACACGCCACCATGTTTGGGGACAAAAAGGAAGGCACCCGATTTGTCCATTGTAAAGTAAATATAAAGATGGGTCAGTGAGGCCCCCCCACCCACCCCACCCCAGTTGCTTGTGGTCCAGGAGACCTTGTGTAGATTGATGGCGTAATAAATTTTGTTCGGAACCTGGATGCCTCTGCCAGGAGGTTTTAAATGTGGCTGTCGATTTGAGCTTTCAACAAGATGATGAGTCAAACGTGCTCCATCTCCCTGTGGTCTGAATTGAAGAGGTCAGTGTCGTAGTCGAGTCACTAAACCTCAAGTCTGAGTCCTCAGTGTTCAAGTCCAAGTCATTTAAAGAACATTTCAAGTCAAGTTCACGATTGATCCGAGTCGAGTCCGGGAATAAGACTCCAACCGCACCATTTGACGGTGGCCGTTGCTGCCTTTATGTGAAAGCGTATCTGCTACTGTATTGGACTAGCGTTGCTGCTTGACCGTCCCATTTTAGTTAACAGGCTACAGATAAAAAGCTTGTTCATCGCTCAGCAAGCCCCGCCCACTATCAACAGGGCAAATAACATGAGAGAGGGTTAACACTAGCTAGTTCATCGCTCAGCAAGCCCCGCTATCAACAGAGCAATGAACACAGCGTGTCACTTCCTTCTCTGGGTGGAGTCTTACCAAATGACGATTGAATTTTGACCTTGTCCCCGTCGTCTCCTCGATAGTTCTTCTACATATGGAACACACAGCAGTAAGTTTTTTTCCGACTGCAAGAAAAGTCTGTTGAAGCAAAGCGCACAATCCTAGGGACGTTCTCTCCAGGCATTTTAGCGCTGTTAATGTTAGTTTGTTCCTGAACATGACGTATGAACAGTTGACTGTGCATTCTGTTGCACAAAATTAGTATAAAAATTAATGTAGACATAAAGATCTTCTTCTGCCAAATGATTGATTTATAGCATGTTACAAAAAATAAAGAAAAAAAATCTGTGTCCTCGTCTCCAATTTACGAGTCCGAATGCAGTTAACGCATGAGTCTGAGTAGTCAGTGCTCAAGTCAAGTCATAAGTCCTGAAAATAGGGGCACAAGTTGGACTAGAGTACTACAAGCCTGCTGAAGACTATAAATGAGTTTAAAATGTTCTTCATGGAGGAGTCGGTGAAGATCTACGTAGAAGGTTCTCAAACTCAAAAAAGCTTCTGTATGTTTTAATGAGTCTTTTTTTTGGCTCATTTTCATAATAGGTGGCAATAACTATGGAGTCGGGTGTGGTTTTTTTTTGGGGGGGGCATTTTAAAGCCAAGCATTGAACACCACTGAGCAACACTGCACACATAATGGGGATTCTCTAGTGAGGGGGCGGTGTCTCGGTCCAAAATTAGGTATGGGAAAATCCCATATCTAATTTTGGGGGTGAATCACTTGGTCTTTTTTCAGTGTGACCCAGGATGGCCTCGGATTCTTGTTCTTGACTAACAGAAGTGGAACCTGATGTGGGATTCTGCTATTGTAGCTCATCCACCTCAAGGTTTGATGCATTGTGTTTTCTGAGATGCTTTTCTGCTCACCACGGTTGTACAGAGTGATTGAGTTTCTTCCATTAGATTGTCTTCCAATTTGGCTGGCTTGACATGTCTGAGGACGCACATGATAGTCTTTACCCTTCCCAAAGGCCCAGTCGAACGTGTTTTAGTGGAGTTTCGCAGAACTAAGAACATCTTAAGGCCCTTCTTCGCATCTCTACTTCAATGACGGTCAGCTGAAATAACCTGTAAGGTCTGACCTGCATCATATAAGATCAATAGAATCCCAGTTGTAAAGCCATTAGGGGGATCAATATGCTGTTATGTAGTCATTGTCCTCAGGAGGGTTGGACTACAAGTGTGTGTGCATTTTGAAAATGAATCCTTTTCATTTAATTCCGGCTGCATGTGTAATTAACCAAGTTTGTATGTACTTCTGAGTGCAGCGATGCACTGGCCTGTTTTATGCCATTCGCATTGTGAAGTGTTTTGCCCTGCCTACTCTTCGTTTTCTGTGCTCGTGATGGGAATTCCAATGATGATTTTAGGTGTTTGGACAAGTGCACTTTGATCACTATTACATTACACATGACTACATTTAGAAGCAGCAGTGCAGACCAAACCTCCCTCATATGCTGCCTCAGTTAAAGCTGAGAGTCACCATTCGTGCTACGGAACAGGTTTCTCCAGAAAATACACGGTGCAAGTGATGGCACAGTCCTCATACCCCAAAAAAAAGTTTTGTATGAGAGTTGGCTCCCAGTATTCGTCTCAAAGAGCCAGCTCTGTGGAAAAAAAAACAAAACTTTTTTTTTTTTTTAATTTTAGATAGCTAAATGTGCTCGTTGGTTCGTGATATTCCCCCAAAGTGGACACGTTGATCAAAACTTGGATATCGTTTCTAAAATGGAGAATGTGGGATCAGTATCATTGTACTTCTCGATTTGCCTCACATGTAAAGTGATGCTGTTTAACAGGATTTGACGGTTACAAAATTATTAACTAGCTTACCAGGCAACTAAAATGCGAGTGTGCTGCCCAGGCACAGTTACTCTAATTGCCCAAGACTAAAATATGGAAATTTGTTAATGAAATGACTAGGATTGGGGACCAAAACGCCATTCCAAAATTATTTTTTTATTTGGGGGGGACTTCAGTTATCGTTTCCTAAATGCAAGAACCTTTTTATTCCTAATGAAGGCTACCGTATGTGCAGGGACGGACGTAGCTGTCTGCCAGGACCTGTCTGTGACTTTACGCATCATTGGAACGGTATTGTGAGACGAGCTACCATGTAGAGCCCTGCACTCCCGTGGGAGTCCCACGGGACCCGACGCAAAGCAGTGCAGCGCGGGACAAATTTTGAAAGCTCATTGCGGGTGCAGGCGGGAGGGGGAGTGCACAATGCGGGCGCGGGCGGGAGAGGTGATAAGCTGCAGTCCCGCTAACTAAAAACGTGTTTAAAATAAAATTTATAAATTATTAATTTATGTCTATCATATATAATTTGTGCTGGATATTTTATTTGGCATTAATAACATTTTAAGATGCCTAAATTTGCGGATGTGGTCTAATCTCGCGTACGTTTCCGATTCCTTTCCGCTCTTCCGTGTTTGAGATCTCCGATCATGGCAGAAGAGCAGAGCTCCTCTAGTGAAGCTCACAGTGCTTCAGAAGTAAGTGCTGCTTTAAAAAGAGGTACATTTACTGTTAAAAAGTCAAGAGTATTAGTCCTAAGTATTAAAAAGTATTAACTAGTATTAAAAAGGACTGTATCGCACAGATTGTTCAGTTTAAAGCTAGAAATAGACAGTGTATAATCTGAGGAGCTGGTTGTGGTTGCGCAGCACTTCATATGAGAGGAGAATGAAATCGCGGTTGGAATTATAACGCCACAGACTCGGGAGTGCGAGTGCGCAAAGCGAGAGCTGTCAATCAAAACGAGAGCTGTCAATCATGAGCGCATGCAGCGCTCAACTTGGAATGTGTCAGCAGAATGTCAGAGTCTAAACAATAAACTTACAATAAATGAAGGATCGGTCAGTGGAGAGCTCAGCTAAGCTCAGCATGTTTAATTCCCCAAGCCAATGACAAGAACTTTCGTGAGAAATAACGCGAACATGTGCATCATGCGGGATTTGCGGGCGGGAGCGGGACTGAAAATCATAATTCTTTGCGGGAGTGGGCGGGAGCGGGACTGAAAATTCTGTCCCGCGCAGACCTGTACTACCATGCATGGCCAATATTTATTTATTTATTTAAAAATAAATTTAAATATTTGACCCCTTTTTTATCCCTCGCTGGCTGAAAATCCCGAAGGGGGATTATGTCATGGCGATGTCTGTCCATCCATCCTGGGAAGGGTGCTCACCTTCTGAAATGAACTCCTCTCACAATTTTTTGAGGAATTTCACGAAACTTGGCAGGATTCTTTGTGATATGTCGGTAGTACCCATATTGTTGTTTTGTTCAATTCGGTCGCTTTTTACCAGAGTTACAGCCCTTGATTAACAACCTTGTACTTTCATGAAGGTGTGCTTGCCTTCTGACATCAACTCCTCTCACAATTTTTGGATGAATTTCTCGAAGCTTGGTAAAAGGCCTTGTTATATGACAGTAATACGCATATTGTGATTTTAATTTCTGAAAATTTTACCAGAGTTTTGACCCTTGATTAAATAACTTGTACTTTGACAATTTCATGAGGGTGTACGTTCTTCTGAAATCAACTCCTCTCACAATTTGTGGAGGAATTTCACGAAACTTGGCAAAAGGCTTTGTTATATGACAGTTATACGCATACTATTGTTTCGCTCAATTTGGTAGCATTTTACCAGAGTTACAACCCTTGATTTATTAACAACCTTGTACTTGGGTAATTTCATCAAGGTGTGCTTGCTTTCTGAAATCAACTTCCTTCACAAATTTTATCCCCTTCTGGCTGAAAGGCCTGAACGGGGATTATGACGTGACGATGTCCGTTTGTCCATCCCAGGAAGGATACTCTCCTTCTGAAATAAACTCCTCTCTGTTTTTGGAGGAATTTCATGAAACTTGACTGGATTCTTTGTTGTATGTCGGTAATATGCATATTGCAATTTCATACAATTCCATTGCATTTTACCAGAGTTATGGCACAGTTGCCAGCAGGGGATCTTGTGCTCTCAGAGCACTCTTGTTAGCATTTTGGAATCGAAATGGGGGGAAAAGAAAAGATGGAAAAGAATCAGAATTTATTAAAAATCAATAAAAATGATACCCCACCCTAGTAATTACCACGGTCACTACGTGCCCCAATATACAATCCTCCTCGGTCTTCTTTTCCAGCAAGTTACGACACAAAATCCCCCAAAGCTGTAATTCGTGAACGGTCCACTCCACGTACAATCTGTTGGTCTCTGTTTAATCACAAAACGATAAAGGTTTCCTGAATCAACATTGCAGCAACTTTAAAATCAATATGGGTGGACCCTGCTGCCGATTTTCTGAATCAAGCCGAAAAGTTTATCTACTCCCCTGGCGCCACCATGATTGAAAATCAAGTGATTGCATTCCTGCATGCTGATTGGCCAATGCTCGAGCAGTGTTCGTGAACATTACGTGCCGTGCTATTTTACCTCTCCGTATCCCCCAATCAGTACGCCTAAGTAAACTTGAGAATAATGATTTGAAGCCAGATAGTGTATCATGAATTCAGACTTGGTGTACTACTTGTTTAATTTTCAACCCTTCTATACCATGACACGGTGTGTCGTGAGCCTTTAGTCCTGATTTGTTGCTCATTTTAACAGTTCACATTACAACATTGGTGCGTGGTTTCTTGCAGACAAATTCAGACTACGTTCAGACTGCACCCTGAAACGACCCATATCCGATTTTTTTTGCCCATATGCGACCTGTATCCGATTTGTTATTGACCATCTGAACGACACAGATCCGATTTTTTTCACACGCGACCCAGGCCGCTTGGATATGTGGTCCTAAATCCGATGCATATCCGATATTTTCACATGCGACTGCAGTCTGACCGGACAGGTCGCATTCATGCGACCTACACGTTATCAACAAGAGACAAACGTCACTATTCTGCGTTGGCTAATCCCGCCTCTTTGGTGGAAAACAACAACATTTGTACAGTTTTCAGAATTTAAATAGACTTTTTTATAGAATTGATCAAGCTAATGGTGGATTTGGTAGGGACCTGGATGTTGATCTGTTAGCCTGATTAAATAAAACAGTTTCTATAACTGATTTATAACTTAAACCATCCTGTATTACAAGATTATAAGATTGTTCTGGAAATTTCCAGTAATTTGACACCTTCGGTCTCATTACTCTGCTGCCCACATTAATCAGATTGTGTGAGTTCCACCGCCGCCACAAAAACCACATCGCCAGGTCTCGCCTCATCTCCATCGCAAACTGCACTGGTGTTTCTGCACCTTGAGCCAGCGCTGAGAGAAGTTGCAGAATTCAGCTGGCTATAAACAATCTAACTAAATATTTATAAAAATGTAGAAAAAGTTTAATATGACGAAATAAATATGTGCAAATTATTAAGCCGGAATTAAGAGTTTGGTAATACAGCGGCCGTATCCCAAATGACTGCCTACTGAAGCTCGAGTGCACTATATAGAGTTTAAAAATCCATTACTTCCTAGTAACATGTAGTGCACTTGTATAGAAATTAGAGAGACATTTAGGAGTCAACCCTCGTTACCAGGCTACACGTTTTCATTTCAGTTCGGAAACAAAAACACACACGAGACCTCACACTTTAACACTAACCAGATAATTAAACAAATAAAAAAAAAAAGAAATCATTAAACTTGAAGAGTGCGCTTTTTTTTGTTTACGTATTACGTAGATGTGCTTATTACGTGTCAATTTGTGCATGCGGGACACTTTTGGGTCGTTTTCCGTTCATATTGGAGATCGCATACAAGTCTCATATAATTGGTAATGTGAACGGCCTAACAAAAAAATCGGATTTCACAACAAATCAGATATGGGTCGTTTCAGATTGCAGTCTGAACGTAGTGTCAATGTCCCTCACCTTTCAACCAATCAGTCCTCAGCAATGCATCATGTGATTTCCAAAATGGCAGCACCGGTGGAGTAGACTGGAAGTTTTCTTCTTCGTTGAAGCAAAATCAAATGTTCGGATCAATATTACCTACTTGAATTGACCATGTTGAGCCGAGTAATCTTTATTGATTTATGATCAAAGTAATGTTGGTAGACTGGCCGTGGAGCTGGCAGTCTACGAAATGCATGCCTTCAAACACGGGAACCCCCAGCTTTGGGATCTTTCCATGTCATCACTTGTAGGAAAATAAGACCGAGGAGGATTGTGTATTGGGGCATGTAGCGACTGTGGTAATAACATGACAAGCAAGTTCAGAGCCTTAATGGAGAATGAATGAGTATATGAACTCCTGGAGAGAGAGGACAACTTCATGTAGTCGTAGTCCTTCTCGTCCACTTTGTTTGCACGCCCTTGATCAGGCAGTCAGTGGTCAATTTTTGGGGTTTGGTTGATTTGCGTCTGACGTGAGGACTTGACCAAAAAATATTGCAACGTACTGGCGGAAAGGTTGTATGGCTGCTTTGCGGTGCACTTTGCTAATTTTTGTCGGAACATATATCTGATTTCTGAAAAGATTATCTATTGTCCACGCAAGCTAAGTGATTCCCTCTTTAAAAAGCCTTCCGTCATCAAAAAGGATGGTGATTTGGATGGTGTAGCAGGCAGAATAAGCTGCACATATTGTGTACTCAAGGTTTGTTGAAGAATGTTTACCAAATTAAAGCACCTTTCAAGAGTCGATCTGTTTGTTCAATCTACTTGTCCACAAATGGGTTAGATCCCAGGCTCACAGGGTAGTGTTTTGTCCACCCCGATGACGAAGTCCGTATTTGGTCTCGAAGGGATCTCTCATGCCCCTTTTCCACCAAAGCAGTTGCAGGGCTGGTTCGGAGCCAGTGCTTAGTTTGGAACCGGGTTTTCTGTTTCCACTGACAAAGAACTGGCTCTGGGGCCAGAAAAACCGGTTCCAGGCTAGCACCAACTCTCTGCTGGGCCAGAGGAAAGAACCGCTTACGTCAGCGGGGGGGGGGGGGCGGAGTTAAGATCAACAACAATAGCAAGACCGTGAAAGATCGCCATTTTTAAGCGACGAGAAGCAGCAGCTGTACAAACGCGAAGTCTTCCGTTATTATTATTATTGTTGTTGCTGCTGCTTCCGCGTTGTTTTTGCTTTGATATTCGCGCCAAGGTTTATGCAAACGTAGCGACATAACTGACACATACAGCGATGTAATGACGTGGCTTCCCTTAGCACTGCGAGCTATGGAAAAGCAAACTGGTTCTCAGCTGGCTCGCAAGTTGAACGAGTTGTGAACCAGCAGCAGCCCCGAACTAGCCCTGGAACTGATTTTGGTGGAAAACCAGTCTCTGTGGCTGATGTAGTCATTGTTGAAGTGGCACTGCTATTGTAACCAGCTGCAGATCTTTCCCTGTGGAGCAATCTGCTGAACAACCCTGACACATGGGCTTTAAATGCACATACACGCGGCAGGAACAGATAAGAATCTTGCTCATTTCCTGTGGAGCAAATGGGCAATATTGCTCGAAATCTCTTCCTATTGCTGCCAGCAGACTGCTTGAGCTTTCATCACCCTGCCTGGAAGAGGTGTTTCTTCTGCTGCTCAGAATGGGACATCAACTGTGATTTCACCGCAGGTCTTCCGTATTGACTACCGCTATCTTTTGTGTTTGGAAAACGAAAGAACGAGTGAAGATTTTGTGAAAAACATGCACAGACTGGGAAGATTTGTCTGTCATGGTGTGTTGAGAGAGCAGGGTGGAGCTCTCGGGTGAGCAAGTGAGTGACGTTACAGAGGTGAAAGACGGTGGAAGGTTCAATCCTGGGATCAGACTTGCACGATTGGCATGTTTTTGTCAGAGCTGAAAAAAATTCCCAGCTTCAGGCCCGAATATGAACATGGGGAACGATGAACGGCCTTGTAGTGCGATTATATAATCGAAGAACAGCGACGAGACATCTGGGACACCTTGACGGAAAGTCTATCGTCTCAGAACTTATCGTACTGTTTTCTTGCGTCTTCTATGATGTTCCTCGATGACCATGATCGACAATGTCTTGACCCTCCTCCCTGATGACACGTAAGGACTTGAACTATGATTGGTCCGGGTCAAACTTGTAGTGTTGAAGACATGGCAAGGATTTATGGCACTGTGATTGCCTAATCAGACCTGATGACCATCGTGAAAGACAAAAACATTGTCTGATGAATGCTGTGGCATCGCCAGGATTTGAGCTCGTATTCTGTGGAAGATCAGGGGAGTCCTTTTCTTTAGCACCACCCAGGAACCATTTTTAAAAGTATTGGGAATTGAGTTTGAGCTCAGTTTGTCCCATTGTGCCATCAGGTGACCATGAATTACACCATTATTGGAAAACGGTGGAATTGGAAAGATGGCACAGTGACGCGAGTCTGGATAAACGTCTCATTGCCAGACGAGATTAGTTTTCTGCATGTGATGCAGTATTCAGACCATCGGCAAAGCCACGAGTAGCTCTGTTCACCAGGTTTCTCTGCTTCTGGTTAGCAGTGTGGCGTAGCATCGTGTTATCTTTGACCTTGGCTTTTTATAGTGTCTCTCTCTGTATGCTGCTCATTCTCTCCATGTCACCTCATTCTCTCTCCCTCTCTCCATCCACACACACACTGCTGTATGTTATACTCCCATGAGCATTGCTGTGGCTCTAACACAGCTCTCCGCAGGATAAGAGAGTGACGGAACATAATGCACACGGATGACTACACACCCAGAGAGAGAGGGGTTCATTTAATGACACTTTTTGAGATGAAGGGGGGGAAAAAAGTTTTGTCTTCTCTGTGGTTCTGTGTTGACTGTCCGTGTGGGTTTCCTCTGGGTTCTCCAGTTTCCTCCCACCTCCCAGTGATTTTCCTTGAGAGATGAATTTGTGTGTGGTGCCCTATGACGGAGCAACGTTCTATACGGAGTGTGTTTTCAGAGTGCTCCACACCCAGTGTTCCCAGGATAGGAATCCATCATGATACTGACCAGGATAAATGGCGCATTTCATTTGCACTGGGAAGTCAGGATTTCCGAGTTTCCACTCCAGTGGTAATGTCAACTGGAAAGGCCCCCCCCAAGTCAGAGGAACCTCGCCAACCCTGACTTCAAAATCCAAGATGGCTCCCTTGCCCTCGCTTCAGCATGATGGAGTTCTGCAGTAATTCACTGTTTTTTGTTTTTTGAGCACTTCTCCATGTCGTGTACACAATCCTGTCTCGGTTTTATCTGTGGACATGTTGCTGCAGTGTTTGTATGTGCAAAATGCCACAATTCATTATCAACTGGTATTGCAAATGGTTTTCCAAGTTGTTGTACTGAAACGTGGTCAACCCGTTTCCGCCATCGTTCCCAACTCCAATTTTTTGCTGCTGATTTTCTTTTTTTTAATTTTTATTAATTGTTATTGATTTTTAGACAGTAAAATGGGTGTGTTCCGCTTAATACGAGAATCAAGTCGACACGTCTCTGTATAAAACGATGCTTATTTTTGCGGCGTTGAAAATGTATTGTATTGAGGGGTCACTGGATCAAAATTAAACGTCACTTATAAAAATCCACTCGTATTCACGCAAGAATAAATCACACAATTGGACCTGATCCAAAGTATTTTTGTTTTCTTTATATAATGCTGACTACATAGAGGATAACGCACTCGTTGTAAATCTCATCTCATTATCTCTAGCTGCTTTATCCTTCTACAGGGTCGCAGGCAAGCTGGAGCCTATCCCAGCTGACTATGGGCGAAAGGCGGGGTACACCCTGGACAAGTCGCCAGGTCATCACAGGGCCGACACATAGACACAGACAACCATTCACACTCACATTCACACCTACGGTCAATTTAGAGTCACCAGTTAACCTAACCTGCGTGTCTTTGGACTGTGGGGGAAATCGGAGCACCCGGAGGAAACCCACACGGACACGGGGAGAACATGCAAACTCCGCACAGAAAGGCCCTTGCCGGCCACGGGGCTCGAACTCGGACCTTCTTGCTGCGAGGCGATAGCGCTAACCACTACACCACCGTGCCACACTGAAACAAAAATGATAAAGTTTAATGAAAATGTCTGCGGAGGAAGAGAAAAAAAAATAGGAGAGGAGCTTGGCATTGAAAACAGTCCACATGGTCAGTAGCTGACAGATGTGGTCAAGTTTGCCATCATCCTCGGCAAATCCTGACCCAAGTATCGAAACTCCCTGCGTTCTCACCAACTTGTCAGGATAGGATGCAGCCAAAAGTTTCTCCCCTCTGCTTTTTTTTTTTTTTGTAAAAGAATAAGCACCAGATCACCACCACTTCTCACTCCATCCTTACACAATTGTTTTTGTGGAATGCTCAAATAATCGAGTCACATTTCACTCACATCGAGTGAACATTAACGCTGCATAAAATTCAACAATTTCTCACACTTTCACGTCATTTATTCACATCATGCTCTAAGTGTATGGAATCAATTTTGTGCCAAAATGTTCATACAATACTTTTGAAATATCAAACAAAAACGACAAATCAAAATACAAAAAAAAAAAATCAATTTTTTTAGACTGGCAAACAAATTATTCGTGTAATCGTGCAAAATATCAGTCTATTACTCTTCAGACACCTTTTATTTTTGTTCCGTGGCTTTCTCAGTTTTGCTTGACGTAATTTATTTTGGTTGCGATTCCAGCTTTCTCGTTTGCGCTCCCGGACTTTTTGCTTGCAGTTTTGGCACAAACTTCCCGTATGGGCGTGCTGTCCAGGAATGCATTCCCATTGGCTAACTTGTGTTTGACTGACGGCTACGCTCAGCCATTCCCTACTCGGATTCTGGCGGACTGTTTGACGAGCGACCGATCCATTGACGGTAAACAAGGATCGAGTGGACTTCAGTGGCGACTATGATATTGAATTAATTCAACAAAGTATAAATTCAGTATCATAGTCGCCAGGCTGAGCTCCTCTCCTCGTATTCTTTAAATGCTCATTTCCTTGTTGTTCTTGAAGCATTTAACATTTTTCTTTATAGCGGGGAGATGGTCATGCCTTTTATCTATTTCTCCGTTTGAACAAGCAAAAACAGCGCAGGAAATAACCACATTGAAGACCGATTAAGCTGCTTGCATGAAAGACGGTGTCTGTCTGACTCCAGCTGTAATTATCACATGATGCGTGATGTCACGCACAAGGGGTCTATAAACAGTACGCGTACCATACTACAACAGCGGGGGTATAGAAAATAACTTGCAAAGCAGTAAATGAAACCAAGACTAAGGGGTCATCTATCATTTTCATCATTATCATGAGTCTACAAAGAGTAGACTTTTGAGCCCCCCCCCCCCCCCCAAAAAAAAGTGTACATTAGCGGACAAAAAAATGATGGATCTACGTGGAATAGGAATTCAAAATAAAACCATGTCTTGTATTACTTTTTATTAAAATCAGATGACAGGACAATACAAAGATTCACAAGAGAAGAAAAGAAGCAGTGTCGGGAGTAACGCGTTACAAAAGTAACTAATTACTGTAATGCATTGCTTTTTGCAGTAACGTGGTAGTGAGCAATTCCAGCGTTATGGACGTGACACTTGAACTCAAAATGGCAACAAATGACCCAGTGCATGTTTTATTGTCTCCCAGTATTTAAACAGGTGTTGCATATTATAAGGCTGTACCATACTGGAGAAGTGATAGAACAAGAACAATCCCCATAGTACATCTAGGGCATGCCAGAAAATGCCAATAAAAGATGCGTTATGGATGTGACAGAAAAAGTATCACTTTTCTTGGGTGACTGTACATTTTTATCAAACTCTGTGAAATTGTAAACCTAATGTCGAAATGGAGATATCCATTTGATAGAGGGGTCCAAGGTGAATATTAAAAAATCTCTGTTTAAAATATTTTGTATTTCATGCAGAGTTTCGGAAGGAAAAGTCAGCGTTATGGATGTGACGAAATTCCGTTATGGATGTGACGCGTCTGAAATAGACATGGCATATGTTTAGAAAATCAGCAATTTAACCACCATAACCCTTTGAAAAACTCTCTAAATATCAGCTAAAACTATCAAAGTTCTTAAATAATATTTAGGATGGCTATTGTTTTGCTGTTTTGTGGATTTTAGCATACATTTCTGTGGCTTGTGGCAATAATATAGAATTGTACATGATCAAAGTTGATTTTAGCTTGGGTTTTACATTATAAGAAAGAGAGACTGACAGTGACATATTAGGTGATCAAAATATTTATGTATTTATTTATTTGTTTATTTATTTAGTTTGTTTAGTTTGAAATTTGGGATCTCCTGTGAGGTTGACATTTACATGGAATTGCCCTAATGTAAGGCATTATAGAAAAAAAATTGGTAATATTTTACTCGGTACAAATGTCAGTAACACGCGTTACAATGCATTTTTAACCTGGAATGAAGTGGTGGTTTTTTTTTTTTCTTTCATACAAATTCGCCAAAATCACCGCGAGATCCACAGAGGTGAAACGTCCGCGCAAAATGTTTCGCTTCCTTTTCCTTTAGGCTAGTCAGACAGGAGAGAGAGAGGAGTGAACCTGCAGCTGATCTAACGTCGGATAGCACATTCTCCAGATGGACACACGCCCATTACTTTAAGCTTGTGAAAAATAAGGATGTGAAGAACATCATAGTCAAATGCACTTTGTATGCTAAACCTAAAGAACTGTCCACTTCCCGAAATAGCACCGGTAATTTAACTAAACATTTACAGAGGTGCCATAGTAACATGAAGTTGGCAAGGAAGCAAGCGGAGGATGAGAGTGGCGATAAAATCACAAAGCAGCCAGAATTAACGTTCTGCCGCTCTGAGATGCTGCTTCAGCCTCAGGAGGTTAGGAGACTTGTGCCGGAGTATGTTGTTGAAGATGTGCTGACAGTTTGTTTACATTTTTGTCCTGTATAACTGAGGATTTTTTTTTTTTCTGGTCGGAAGTCAGACTAAAGTGATTGAGCTGCCTTTCCTTCGAGGGCTAATAGGCCTAAGCACTTCAATATCATGAAAAGCACTTTGATTTTATTTCTAATTCCATTTTTCGAAATGTGACTGGGTAGCCTCATATAGCTAATAGTCATTGTCTAGCCATGATTTAAAAGGCTTGTTTTTTTTTTTTCAAGCCAGTTTTATTGTCGGCTACGATTTGCCATATGTTCATTTTTGTTAAATTTCTGAAATGGAGTCATATCCCTTAGGGCTAATTTTTTTTTTTAAATGAAGCATAAACTATGCTTAATGCTGTAAACTTGAAAACAATAAAGGCATAGAAATGCTAATTTTGTATCCTGTCATATCTTTAGACATTACAATAAAATACAGGTCAATTAATGTTAATATGAATAGACCTACAGTTACAGTATTTCTGTCACAATTTGCCAGACTTTGACCTTTTGTCTGTTCTTGCGATGATTGATTGTTCCTTGTATTGTGCCATGAGCCATCACTGTGGCTATTATATCAGAGCCTAATCTAGGGCGCGTAATACGCATTTTTTATCTATCTGTCGCACATCCACTTTTTGGGTGCGAGTGTGATATCGTGTATCTATTCATTTTGTCGCGCATTTATAAGTAGAGAGCGTGTAGTCGCCTTTTACTGAATCTTGTGCGTATCAATTTGTCAGCACCAGCTAGCAAGCACTGCAGTAAATATAGCGTCGTTTACACACCAGTCGGAAAATCTCGGAAAGGACCGAAGTATTCCGAATGGTTTATTTAGCGGGTAAAACAGTTTTGTGAACTATTATATCATTGGTCACTGAACCGGAAGACAGTGTATCTCAACCAATCGTGTGAAGTGTTTTAAAAATACCCAAAAGCACATGGCATATCGTTCTGTCTCATCCAAACATAATGTCAAAACGCGTGGTCATGCTGAAAAACCTTTAGAAGAAAAAAGGAAACAAAACAAAGAGACAGAAGTGAGTATTATGTTATTAATCATATTCAAGTAGTAAAGGTGCTTAGTTGATGATATATAGGACATATATAAGTTTGTGTACAAATATGATCTTAGAGTAATTATATGACAGTGTGAAGACATGCTGTCATTTGATTTTGATTGATGATGGTTTTTGAAGTTTGAATTTAATATTTTCGTAATGCCAATATACAATTAGTTTGATAATGTTTGGTATTATGTAAGTTTTATTTAAAAATAATATGAAATATATTTAATCTGGGGCAGTATATTGTGCTGTATATTTGGTATAAACCACTTCATATTCTTCTGGTCACAAAAAAAAAAAGTTCTTAGCCTTATTTATGATTGCTGTTGCTAATAATGCTCTAGAGATGGTTAATGTGTGTCATGGGTGTGTGTGCTAGCAAGTTCTGACATGTCAGTTTGTGTCTAATGAACCCCGCGCACACAACTTTGCTGGGCTGCAGGACATTTATTGATTTATTCTCAATGACTGCCACATGCTGGGCGAGTTACAGCTGGTTGAGTCACACACACAGAGGGCTGCTTTTTTTGTGTGCGCGCGTGTGTGTCCCGTTTTAGCAGGGCTTGAAATTCTTTTTTTTCCCCACCAGCCAGCCGGACTAGTTACCTTCCAAAGTAACTAGCCAAACAGAAAATCTACTAGCCAAAATTTGTTCATGTATGAATTTTACTTCTGTCAAAAATAACACAAAAGAGAGTAGTTACCATTGTTCATGACCTAATGTGCATTTATTTCAAGACCCGAGTATTTTGATACTGTTGTTAAGCCTCGGTCACAACCGGCCGTACGTGCTCCTACGGCCGGTCTACGTGCAAGAAACGCACGGAGGGTGCGCGTGTGACGTGCTGATTTTCAAGCCGCAGACCGGCCGCAGAGGTTCTTAGTCATGTCAGACAAACTCTACGGGCACTTACGTTTTTTTCAGGTTGCAAGACAAACTTACGGCCAACATGCGTCTTTCTCCACGAACAAAAAAAACGCAGCGATTTGGGAAACGCCAAAAATCGCACGGCCAAAAAATTGTACGTCCGGTTGTGACCTAGGCTTTAAATACATAAATGAGAACAACACAGGGCACCATAATATAATATCAACAAATCATAATATATTGGAAAACTTGGTGTATGAGTATTGAAAGCAAATATACTTACTATCATGACTGTAGCACCCAAAATATGTCCAACATGCTTTCTGTATTTAACCATTTATGAGAGAGAAAGCATTAGGAGCTTCATATTGACTAGGAATCAATTTGAAAAAAATTAATTATTCCATAAAAATCGTCTCGCAGCCAAGGCCTACCCTGCTCCCACGTTTGCTTATAAGTCCTTTGTCGTTTCTCCTCTTCAGACCGAGGTCGCTTTGTCCCCGTCTCTGGCGGTTTCTGTACACCTTTCAGAAAATTCCACATCGCAGCGGAGCTTTGGCAGATGTAGATGTAAACAACAACAAAAACGCGTGTTTAAATGGGTGATAATGTGGCCACATCTATTGAATTTGATAACGTGATGTGGCAGCGGGGGCGTGGCCAAGCGGCGGTCTGTGAATGGAGGGCGGAGTCAGGGAAGGTACGTGGTGGAATCATTGCACCTGATGGGGATTAACCTGTGTTTGTGTGTCTTCCCCAGTGACCGCGCCCTTTAAAAGGAGAGGAGAGCAGAGAAAGGGAGCTCTCTCTCCCCAACCAGAACGTACGTGTGTGTGCGTGTGCGGCTGGGAAGTGATAAAAGGCTGAAAAGCTAGCAATAAATAATTCATTGAGAACTCAGTTCTGGCCTGCCGTGCTTCTGTGCTCCACCCACCTGGTCCAATACTCCACATGATTACTGCGATATTCAACGAGATGCGTTATATGCATGCACAGTAGTGAAAAAACCGACAGCCTGACTCGTACACGATGTGATTCGGAATTCTTCGGTATTTTCCGTCCTGCCGATAAACACATCGATTAATACAGACACGGCACGCGCTTAATATGTGGCGGCTTTAGTTGACGGTGTGTCTGAATCTTCGCTTCATATATATTTTTTATTTTCAACTAGCCAGCTGGGCTGGCTAGTGACAGGAATTACCCGCCAAATGACTAAGTCGCTGCGGGCGACCGGACCACCGCGAATTTCGAGCCCTGTTTAGTGATCTCAGTAGAAACAAAGGCTTGGGAGGGGAGAGAAAAAAAGCTAGAAGTATTTCATAGGCTACATTCACACTGCAGGCTGAAGTGACTCAAATCCGATCTTTTCGCCCATATGTGACCTGTATCCGATCTTTTATTGACAATATGAACGACACAGATCCGATTTTTTCAAATCCGACCCAGGCCGTTTGGATATGTGGTCCTAATTCCGATTCCTATCCGCTCTTTTCATATACGACTTCAGTCTGAACCGCCAGGTCGCATTCATCCGACTTACACGTCATCAACAAGCCACAAACGTCACTATTCTGCGCTGAAGTAGACGACGGGTCTCTCAAAAAAAGTTACAACAACATGGCGCATAATCACGGGCGCAGATAGAGGGGGGGACTCGTCCCACCCAGATTTAAATTCACCTCGTTCGGTCCCCCCCCACTTATAGGGAGGAAAAAACGTCTATGCTGTCTTTCTTTGCATAAGGCAAACCTCACGGAAAAATCAAAAGACTAATTACCATTCGGTTTATTGAGGTGCACGGCAGTGTATACATAGTTGCAACAACTCACATAAAACAAAACAAAGACTGATATTCGGTTGGTTGAGCTGCGCAGACTGCACAGGTTGCGAGCTCGAGCTTGGTTGCTATGGTTACTAACAACAAGTTTGACAGGCATATCGGGGTTGGGGCTGGTTTGCTGGCAGCTTTGTCCCCCCCAGTTCAAAAAACGTATCTGCGCCCCTGCGCATGACATCAATGCGAGGGACGCTTCGGGCTGTGAAGGTTCTGAATCTTCTCAATGGAAGGACGCAGAGGTTAGGGAGCTGATTTCCATTTGGGGGGATGCAGCTATTCAAGCTAGATTGGATGGGTCATACCGCAACCGGGCGGTTTTACTTCCGTAAACACTGGCCATGCTCACTGCGTGTGACGTCGTCGTATCCTGCAATGCGCATGCGGAACACTTTTAGGCCGCTTTTCGTTCATACTGAGGATCACATACAAGTCGCATATATTTGTTAATGTGAACGACCTCTCAAAAAAATCGGATTTCACAAAAAAATCGGAATTGAGCATTAAGCCTTGCAGTGTGAACGTAGCGATAGTTAACTTTTTCCACATGATGATCATTTGCATCCAGTACATTTTTACATGCACACTAATTCTGAATTTGATATGGAACATGTAAAGGGATCGTTCTTTGGTAACGGAACTGGTCACAGCAAAATATGCTTTTATATGTTTTTTTTTTTTAAGTTGCAGTACTCAAGATAATGGCATTAAATAAAAACACCATTCACACTGTATGAGGTATCTTTTGGCCCTAAAAAAAAAAAAAGCATAGCAAAATTGCCTATGTTTAACTCTGAACGCAAAATCTTTCATGAGGAAAGAAAACTCAGTAACGCAGTTACTTCAGAAAAAGCTGATCTTTCATTTCTTAAAATTCAAACCAAGATTTTTCTGAAGCGACATCACTATAATTGAGGTGGTGATTTTTTTTAAAATATGGTTTTCTCTACATTTTACCTTGGATTCCATAATTTAGCAATGTCACTGAGCTATTAAAGCTGTACTCCCTTTCAGATTTTGCAAGTGTAGGTCATAAGAATTTTCCCCGACACCCAATTATTTTTGTTTCGTGGACCGAAAGCTACGGAGTTCGAATCACAGGCTTCCTTTTTTTTTAATTTGTTTGTTTGTTTTTAAATAGAACAATTAATGAATTTAAGGCCACGTGGCTCAGAATTCTCCGCTATTTTTTCCTGCTTCACCATGACCCAATTCAAGATACTACGTCATGCATCATGTGGTGGGCTTTCCCCGTTCACGCAAGGCATTGTGGGATACAGATTTGAAACAGTAGAGAAAAACGAAGGACGCGAGTGTGTGAATGAAACGTGAAAGACCGACTGCAGTAACAGAAAGCGAGAAGAAAAGCAAACGCAGGACCAAGCCAATACATATCGGCGGTCAGCGAGCACCTCGGTGTGATCAGCTGTTCGTTTAGCGGCAGAATGATGGAACGGTCAAAGTAAACCTGCGCATGCGCACACAGACCTCCTCTGTCTGCTTGACTGCGCGAAGTGAGCGATTTCATGCACATTATTTGCTACAGAATCCCTTCAAATTAAATAACTTCCCGGCCACAGAATGGCCTGTTTTGTGAGATATCACAGAAATAAACATGTATCACAATGACCAAATTTCAGAGGGAACTAAATTTCACCGATTTTTATGAAATCGAAAGGCCGTCTCGCTTTAATAATTTCATAATTTTGGCCTCTCTGCTGAAGAATTGCCCAAACAGCATGTTCTGTTTAGATTTTCCAAATTTGGCTTTATTCTGAATTTAGCGTTTTCTGATTAAGGCACGTGGGTCATGTCGATTTTATTTTTCAGGTTTTAAGGAGCATTCTTTGGACATGTATCCAGCACATTCGGAATATGCGCCTTGATTGGGATTTATATGGCAGTTTGAGACGCCGTCAACTCTGCGCATCATCCACGAACCAACTAGATGATTGGAACATACGCGGCCTCATGGAAATAGGAACATGAGTGAATTATTTGTTTTATTAGCCGTGCAAACAGCTCGGTAGGAATATCATTGTGGGTTTTTATTTTTTATTCTTTTTTTTTTTTTTTTTTTTGAAGTTAGGACAAAACCCAGAATATTTTGTGCATGTAAATGTAGTGATTGTAGTAATGAAGTATAAAATATCAGTAAAATATAATCAATCCAAACCAAAGAGAACCGGTGAAGGTTGTTTCCATGGAAACATTTCCAGTTCCAAAAATACATTTCTCTTCCAGACCCAATTGCAATCGTTGCCTTTTGGTTATGTGACCCAATATCTGACGTATACGCTTTCTCCCAAGCCACCATTCCTCACTGATGCTGGGCGCCATCTCTATGAAGGGCACAGCCTGGTATTGCCTTCTAAACCGACTAAATGTATGTGTAAAATATTGATTGGTGTCCTATGTTTTGAGTTCTCTTGGGTCAAAAGGGCATGCTTTAAATCTTGGTATCAAGTGTTTTATAGAAAATCGTGTGTGCTGATTGGTCGAGAAATAGTCCAAATCTCTCGACCAATCACCTCAGGCGACTCAGTAAAATGGCTGTCAATTGCTTTGTCACCGTAAGTGAGGAAGAATTACAAACGATGAATGAAACTGCTGTTCCTAAAAGTAGGAAGGTTTTGGTCTAAAACTTTCAAAAGTGGGGCGGCAGGGTGGTGTAGTGGTTAGCGCTGTCGCCTCACAGCAAGAAGGTCCGGGTTCGAGCCCCGTGGCCAGCGAGGGCCTTTCTGTGCGGAGTTTGCATGTTCTCCCCGTGTCCGCGTGGGTTTCCTCCAGGTGCTCCGGTTTCCCCCACAGTCCAAAGACATGCAGGTTAGGTTAACTGGTGACTCTAAATTGACCGTAGGTGTGAATGTGAGTGTGAATGGTTGTCTGTGTCTACGTGTCAGCCCTGTGATGACCTGGCGACTTGTCCAGGGTGTACCCCGCCTTTCGCCCGTAGTCAGCTGGGATAGGCTCCAGCTTGCCTGCAACCCTGTAGAACAGGATAAAGCAGCTAGAGATCATGAGATGAGCTGAGACTTTCAAAAGTGAGATGGAATTGGGATGTATTTTATCAGTTTCCAAACAGTTTTATGTGACTTGGTATCGGTAAGTGACGCAAGTCTGCGCACATTACATTTGCATGCCGCCTTTGAAGTTTGAAATTATTATTTTTATTTTTTAAATATAATCACCTGTGTGTTTATACTGAAAGTTATTGACTTCATCTCCAATATTATTTAAATAATATTGGCTGGCGTTGAGTGGTATATCAGATTCCATTCAGCGAGCATGATATTAAAGGAGTCAAAGACCATTTCAATCTCATGCTAGCTGAATGGAATATATCTGACAGACCATGAAAAAAAGCCATTATTATGGAGAAACCTTTATTTGTCACATGCACACTTCAAGCACAGTGAGATTCACCTTCTGCATTTAACCCATCTGAAGCAGTGAACACACGCGCACGCATTCAGAGCAGTGGACAGCCACACCAGAGCGCCCGGGGAGCAGTCCGGGGTCAGGTACCTTGCTCAAGGGCACTTCAGCCCATGGTCACTGCATGTTAACCTAACTGCATGTCTTTGGACTGTGGGGGAAACCGGAGCACCCAGAGGAAACCCACGCAGACACTGGGAGAACATGCAAACTCCACACAGAAAGGCCCCTGCTGGCCACTGGGCTCGAACCCAGAACCTTCTTGCTGTGAGGCGTAAGTCCTAACCACACCACCACCGTGCCGCCCAGGTGGTGGTGGTGGTGTAGTAGTAGTAGTAATAATAATAATGATGATGACTGCGCTAGCATTGGCCTTCGCCAACACTACATCGGCTGGAAGGTAACTGGACTGCCACGCTAACAGCACCAAGTCATGGGTAAGCTAGCGCTGGACTTTGCTGATATGAAGTGTGTGTAGTATATTATTATTATTATTATACAACCTATGGTCATGAGCTTTGGGTAATGACCGAAAGAACAAGATCGTGGATACAAGCTGCCGAAATGAGTTTCCTTCGCGGGGTGGCTGGGCGCTCCCTTAGGGTGAGAAGCACAATCACTCGGGAGGAGCTCGGAGTAGAGCCGCTGCTCCTCCACATCGAGAGGAATCAGCTGAAGTGGCTCGGGCATCTCTTTCAGATGCCTCCTGGACGCCTCCCTGGGGAGGTGTTCCAGGCATGTCCCCCCGGGAGGAGGCCCCGGGGAAGACCCAGGACACACTGGAGGGACTATGTCTCTCGGCTGGCCTGGGAACGCCTCGGTGTTCTTCCCAAGGAGCTGGCTGAGGTGTCTGGGGAGAGGGAAGTTTGGGCTTCCATGCTCAGACTGCTGCCTCCGCGACTCGGCCCCAGATAAGCGGAAGAAAATGAGATGGGGAAAATTTTCCCCTGTGTAATTTACTTAGTTACTTTTAAAATAAACATCAACAGCTACACACAGTGGAGCAACCTGGTTGCCAAAATTCTCTCAATCTTCCGCTTTTAAGGAAGCAAACCTCGTGGCCATGTTGGTTTACAAATGGTCACGGTCCCTTGCTAATGCGGAAGTTTTACATCTCTGACTGACATGTCACGTCATGTCTTGACAACGTGCAATATTATAACAATATTGTATGCTATCAATAAACTCACTAGAAGGGAATAGAATACATACTGTATGTTATTTACCAGCTGGGAGGTCCGTATCGTGAAATACCGTGACCGAGGTATTGAAAGTACTGAGCGAGGCCCTCTGGGCCAAGGGTCAGTATTCAAGGCTGCGGTCACGGTATTTCACCATACAGACCGACCTTAAGCTGGTAAATAATACATTTATTTTTTTCTTTACCAAATTCTAACAGAAAACGAGAGCACCCGAAAGAGAAAACCGAGCCGAGCCGCCATTTTGAATCCTCATTCACGGCTGTAATGCAAATGGCTTCCTCCTCAGTATACAAGTGCACTTCCATGGCAGGAAAACATTTTTCCGCCTATGTAGTCCCCTATTTATACAAAATTGAGTCATTCAGGATTCAGCCATGTTTTTGCTCGGCGTTAGCAACTGTTAGAGGTTTTTAGCTTTCTCCTGAAATGTTTTTTCTTTTATTTCTTCTTCCTCAGGGTAGTAAAACTCGCTTTCGCTGTGAACACTGTCGTTATCGCTATCCATGCTGTAAAATTAATGCTATTCTCCTGAGAAATGCGAAAATAAATGTTGAAAAAAATTGCTATGATGTTTGTTATGAACGAGCAAGTCGCCAGAGGTCCATAACCGGGGTCCGTATCCTAGGATACGGACCCGCTCGCCAGCCAATCAGAGCGCAGGATTTGATGGAAACCGGACCGCGAAAAAAATAAATGTTTTTATTCCATGGAAAAAGTGGCCTATATGTATAATAATCAATATTCACTAAGCCTGAGGCAAATAATTGTAAATTAATAACAGTTTGCTGTGTGTGTGGTGTTTTTGAAAACTGTCTGTTTTGTAGATTATAGTAATAACCTTCTAATTTCAGCTAATATCAGAACTGAAACTAATGGTCTTTAACCCACACACTCATTCCTGCGGTTTAATTCACTCAAGCGCTCGTTCCCTTTCTGTTTCAGAGAAGTATATGGATTACTTGGAGCTGCTTATTTGGAAATGAGCGCAACAGGGCATGAATTCCTTTAGATTTCTCTTGCATGTCTTTTTTGTCAAGCAGAGCTGTCCGACCCAGTGACTCCCATCACATGCTCGTTATTCCCTTCGTATGATGCAAGCTGAAAAACTGTGTGTGTTGGGGGGGTTATACTTGACATGTGACTGTGTTTGTGCTTGGGCAGCATCGTTTACATACTTGTCTGCAGCGCTCGAGTATCTGTTAGATTTAAGAGACATCCGCTATGCGACACGTCAAAGACAAAACATCCTGCACGTCGACTTTCCACCTCGACCGCTAATATGTTTGGTCATATTTTTGTAGCACTGTGTAGCAGCGTGCGCCATGAGGACAAGCTCAGAGTTTTCTCTTTAACACTTTACAATATCAACGTCTCAGATTTGAAATTTTCACTGTGTACTCTTAGTGAAATGTAAAGATGAACCCGGCTGAACAGAAGTGCAGGATGTACGAAGGCACCAGGAGCGCTGAGGATGTGTGGCATTCGGGCTGGGTGTGTGACCAGAGTGACCAGATATCAATATAACTTCAATCTCATCTCATTATCTCTAGCCGCTTTATCCTGTTCTACAGGGTTGCAGGCAAGCTGGAGCCTATCCCAGCTGACTACGGGCGAAAGGCGGGGTACACCCTGGACAAGTCGCCAGGTCATCACAGGGCCGACACATAGACACAGACAACCATTCACATTCACACCTACGGTCAATTTAGAGTCACCAGTTAACCTAACCTGCATGTCTTTGGACTGTGGGGGAAACCGGAGCACCCGGAGGAAACCCACGCGGACACGGGGAGAACATGCAAACTCCACACAGAAAGGCCCTCGCCGGCCACGGGGCTCGAACCCGGACCTTCTTGCTGTGAGGCGACAGCGCTAACCACTACACCACCGTGCCGCCCCTATAACTTCAATATTGGTGATTTTAAATTATGTCACAAAACGCTGTTGTGAGATCTTTATACTAAATAAAAAATAAAATACAGACTGAATAGAAGCTGCTGGGGTGATTTTTAAATTTTATACTTTTTTTTTTTTTAACTTTGCAATTTTTTTCCAGTGTTGAGTATATCCCATAAAAATATTAATTTTAAATGGAAAAAATACAAATAACTCTTGTAAATTCGTAAATAACTCTTGTAAATTTTTTTCTTTTGTTTTAAATATATTTTTTTAAGAGCGATGTAAAAAAAATTGTGTTAATTAAAGCGAGACGGCCTTTTGATTTCATAAAATCAGAGAAATTTAGTTCCCTCTGAAATTTGGTCATTGTGATGTGTGTATTTTTGTAATATCTCACAAAATATCCTGCCATTCTGTGGCCGGGAAGTTATTTAATTTGAAGGGATTCTGTAGCAAATAATATGCATGAAATCGCTCGCTTTGCGCAGTCAAGCAGACCGAACAAGTCCGCGTGCGCATGCGCAGGTTTACTTTGACCGTGCACTGACCGTTCCATCATTTTGTCACTAAACGAACAGCTGATCACACCGAGGTGCTCGCTGACCGCCGATATTTATTGGCTTGGTCCTGCGTTTCCTTTCCTTCGCAACATAACGGCTTTTCTTCTCGCTTTCCGTTACTGTAGTCGGTCTTTCACGTTTCATTCACACACTCGCGTCCTCCATTTTCTCTCCTGTTTCAAATCTGTATCCCACAATGCCTTGCGTGAACAGGGAAAGCCCACCACGTGATGCATGACGTAGTATCTTGAATTGGGTCATGGTGAAGCAGGAAAAAATAGCTGAGAATTCTGGGCCACGTGGCCTTAAATTCATTAATTGCTCTATTTATTTAAAAAAAAAAAGTAATAAAATTGGAAGTCTGTGATGCAAATTCAGTAGGTTTCGGTCCATGAAACACAAATAATTGGGTGTCGGGGAAAATTCTTTTTATGACCTAAACTTGAAAAATCTGAAAGGCAAAATATTATTTTTCCAGTGTTTTTAAATATTAATTTTTATTTATAAAATATAATCAAGTTAGGTAAAGATAAACAAAAAAAATTATTTTTTTAAATTGCAAAAAAAAAAAATTACTGGAAGCTGTTGATGTGATAAATTTTGTACATTTTAATTTTTAAAATTGTAACATATTAAAACTATTAATTTTTACGTTCTATATTTGTTTGATAGTACATAAATGTAATAACGGAGTTTTTTCAAAATATAAAAACCACAAATGGGTGTTTTAGGAATCTACTGTATAACTTTTTTTTTTTCCCCCCCTCCTTTTTAAACGCAACACTGCTGTTTTGTGAGAATCTTCAGTATCCTGCACACTGTGTGCTTGTGAGTCAGATGCGTGTAAGTGGAGCATCAGGTTCCTCCACAGTCCGAAGGTCTGCATTGACTCGTGCACCTGATGGAGATAAATGAGCACGTCCTCAAATATTCTTTACGCTTTTTGTGTCCAAGCTTGCGTTTGTGCTGACAAGTGTGTCAATATAGATTCATGTGTAAGAATGATGCAACTTTTTTCCATGTGTAATTTGCCCATGTTCTTCCTTTGTTTTGAACTTGCTAGGGGTAAACAAGTTTCATTTATTACGGTTTCCTGTTCTCTACTGGGTTTTCTTTTTTTTTTTTCATTTAATTTCATAATTTCTGAAGACACATTTGCTCGACAGCATTTCTTTGCATGTGCTTAAGACTCACCCAGAACTGTATGTGCCCAGTCTCTCTACTTGTCTACTAGGGCTGTAACGATACACCCAACTCACGATTTGATTCGTATCGCGATTTTTGACCCACGATTCGATACGCCCACGATTTTTTTTTAAATGTTTTTTTAAAGTAGTAAATTTGACTTATTAACATTTACTTGCTTACATTAACTATTTAATAACAAATAATTCAGACCACTGCAGAGAATGAGTAATATGTATGCAAAAATGAACAAATGTATATCCAAAGATTGTTTTATTTCTCAAAATAATACTGTTGAGCCGGAAGCTGTTTTTTTTCGGTTCTGAAAAAGTCATTTTTCCAAATCGTGTAAATCCGTTAAGATTTTTTTTTTTTGGGGGGGGGGGTGGCTCTCACTGTCTCACTCTCATAGGGCCAATGATTTTCTGTGATCGCGGAATTTTTATGGTGAAACATTGCTCGCGTGTCAAAATGTAACTGCCGCAGAAGGCTTCCGCCCAAGCAGACATGCCTTCAGTGTTGCCAGATATTGCTAACGTTTTCCACCCCAAAATATGTTCAAAACCAGCCAAAAAGCACCTAAACCTGCCCAATCTGGCAACACTGCATGCCTTTCCGGTCAAGTGATTGTGATTGGCTTGTGGCACACCTAGCCAGCCAATGAGCTGCTTGTTTACAGATTCGCTCCCCGCGTTGCAACCAGAATGGCGACCGCTTAAAAGAAATGAATGCTCTGCCAGTGGCGAGTGTGGACGTTGCGTGACTCGCAGAAGATTGTCGCAGGTCGGCGAAAAAACGACTTACTAATAGATATAAAAAAAAAAAAAAGTAATTTAAGTAAGTGTAAAATGTAATTTAAATAAAAAGTAAAGTATTCATAAATTGAAGTTTGGAAGCGCCTCTGTTTTTGGGCTGAGGAGAAGTTTGAAAGGGTGTACCGCGATTCTGCCTTCTTGTATCGCGATACGGATCGTGGCTCTGCGTATCGCGATTTCGATTTCGATACGCATATCGTTACAGCCCTATTGTCTACGTGTGTGCGCGCTAGTTAGGCTACGCTAGCGTTAACGTCCTGAAACTCGTTCTCGAGCTAGCAGCTTACCCTGTTTCAGTCGAACATACAAACTACTTTAGGTGCACTTACGTTGTTCTATAATTCATATTGTCTGGTTTGACTCCACTTGGCTCTGCTGAACGTCTCCTCGCTTCAGTTACTGTTTATGGGGGATTCTCCATATCATCTCATTATCTCTAGCCGCTTTATCCTGTTCTACAGGGTCGCAGGCAAGCTGGAGCCTATCCCAGCTGACTACGGGCGAAAGGCGGGGTACACCCTGGACAAGTCGCCAGGTCATCACAGGGCTGACACATAGACACAGACAACCATTCACACTCACATTCACACCTACGGTCAATTTAGAGTCACCAGTTAACCTAACCTGCATGTCTTTGGACTGTGGGGGAAACCGGAGCACCCGGAGGAAACCCACGCGGACACACAAAGGCCCTCGCCGGCCGTGGTGCTCGAACCCGGACCTTCTTGCTGTGAGGCGACAGCGCTAACCACTACACCACCGTGTCGCCCGGGGTTCTCCATGTTTGGGATTTTTATTTTTTAAAGTAACTTTTTTTTTTTTTTAAATATAAATAATTTCCTCACTTCGTTTTCATCATGGGAGTTCTAGATACTGCACCTTTTGGGGCTAATTTATATAATGTATTTTTAATTTATTTTATTTTTTTCAGATTGAATTTTGTTTTAAAGGCAAATTTTACACCAAGCAGGTTTAAATAAAACATTGGCAAAAATGCATATTTGAGATTATTTATTTTATTTATTTTTACAAGTATTTTGCTTTGACAAATTAATTCTCAAGGACCAGGAATTTGTGTGGTTCAGGTGTTGAGAGACAAACGGACACAGCGGGACAGAGACGGACAGAGACAGAGTGTGACTGACGCAGACAGCGGGAGAGAGATGGGCAGGCAGGCAGAGAGAGGGAGAGACAGGTAGAGACTGACAGGCAGGCAGAGAGAGAGAGAGACCGGGGGAGAGAGACAGACGGGCAGACAGAGAAATGCTGCATTTGGTTAGAGGTCCTAACTCATAATTCCTGTCCTCCAACCAGGAAAACAACAAATAATGCACCTCGATGCAGAATTCCTAATCAGGAGCTCAAGATGGTCGTCTTGTTTCAGAGTTCAACACGTGCCATCAAATCGACACGGCTGCTCGCAGCATCAGCAGGAAACAAAGTAGTGCGCTGAAGCTCTAAATGATTTGCTCTGGACTGTTTATAGATGGAAATATTAGCATTAGATTGATCAACGTAAACGTTTACATGTTAAATATAACACTGGCTGTAAAGTTTGTGAAGGAAAATAGCCATCACGCGTCACAGTTAGCTGGTGAACCAAACACACACACACACCACCCCACCCCAGATTTTCTTTTTCTCCACCCCACCCAAGCTCCAATTTGCCACTTCTAATCTAAGTTAAAGTGCCATTCCACCATTGGATGTATTTTTTTGGCATAAAATACAATATATGACAACATGACTAGACAGAGAAATCTTTTAGCTTCAAAATGATATATCAAACATAATTTTTTGACAACGACAAGTATATTAATTTTGCGACCAAAGTCACCTACCCTTTTAATTTCGGCGCGGTAGTGAAACGTGATGTCATCGGCAGGTTCCCCTTTTCTTGTGTACCACGTCACGTGTGACGTGGCACAGATTATCAGCAATGGCGGATAGAACGCGATTGTCGGCTTCGGAAAAGAAGCGAAGGAAAATAGCAAGTGATGCCCAAAGGAGACAGTCGATGGTGAATATCGGCACAGCAATCGACAAGTGGAAATCGCGTTCTATCCGCCATTGCTGATAATCTGTATACGGTACAAGAAGGGGAACCTGCCGATGACATCACGTTTCACTACTGCGCGGAAATTAAAAGGGTAGGTGACTTTGGTCGCAAAATTAATATACTTGTCGTCAAAAAATGATGTTTGATATATCATTTTGAAGCTAAAAGATTTCTCTGTCTAGTCATGTTGTCATAAAATATATTGTATTTTATGCCAAAGAATACATCCAATGGTGGAATGGCACTTTAAGGGTCGTACAACACGTGCAGTGTTCATTCACAGGTCAGTCCCTTTGGAGAATGACTGACTTCTGCGCTACACCTCATTCTGAGCTCCTTCCTTCCTTGTGCTCCAGAAACGTGTTCAGATGGAAGTACAAGTGGTCTGAGAGTGTGGTGTGGGATTTATTTATTTATTTGAGCTGAAAGGCCATCCTCAGAGGCAGTGCGCAGGCGGTGTTGCCTTGGCCAGGTTTCAGTCTGCGATTTATTTCCTGCTGCATGTCTGATGACGGGCTTTTTTTTTTTTTTTTTATATACCCCCCCCAAAGTCTATAGCTCTCCTATCGTCATGGCAACTCCACGGAAATTCTTCATTCTCGCCTCTGAAACTCATTTTAGGCCAGTGTTGGTGTGCACAGAGCCGGTGTGCTCAGCTGAACAGATTACAATCCAATCTGAGTGGTTTGTGCTCTCATCGTGACACCGAGTGTTTACAACTGGGCATCCAGGGAACATCTCGTCTCGAACATGATGTACACTGAAAACAGATTAAAGGGTGAAATTCCTCCTCTGCATTTAAACCATATGGAGCAATGAACACACACATGCGTGCACGCACACACCACAGCTATGGCACAGCACCCGGGGAGCAGTTGGGGGTTAGGCGCCTTGTTCAAGGGCACTTCAGCCATGATCCAGACGGGAGGGGGTTCATTCACTCAACTCCCTTTACGTGTTTCCTGCCGGTCCCAGGAATTGAACCAACAACCCTTAGGGCCCAAGGCTGCTTCTTTAACCTTCAGGCCATGGCTGCCTTTAGTAACCTGCCCTTAGTAAATTTAAGTTAATTTGTTAATCACGACAAATCTAGTGATTTTTTAGATTCTTCTCCTTGTTAACTAAATGCCCTCTGACCGGCTTTCTATGTCTTGAACGGTGTTTCACCTTCATTTGAGATCATGATGCGTTCAGCTGGTGTGAAGGAGCATTTCACAGCTCCAGGTGCTCAAAAGACCGCAGCGATGTGCAATTGTGAAAGACGCACTTGCGTGACAGTTGCACAGGTCTGTGCTTTTTCTTGTCCTCGTCGTGTAAATGAACAGCAACACCATCTGAGAGTTGTGCAAAGTAAGTGTTGGTTGCATTTGGCCCACACTTCAGATCACTCGTCATGGGCTCCGATGTTGTGTTTGATCTCTTGAGCAATTTTGCATGCGAGACACCGTGGGAATTGTTCAGAAAATCCTTGCGTCATTTGCTGGTTGTATTGATTTGATTTATCCCACATCATGGTCATGTGCTTGTCTGGTTTGTTTTTGTAAACCCCGTGACCTCTCGCACGAACACAACCTCTGCAGCTGCCTTTAAAGCCTCTTCTGCTTTGACTGAAGTCACTCCACCACCTAGTGGTAATGTCAGAGTAGTGCTTTTTAACATTTATAACGCTTGATGAGTATAATGTCTGGAGGAAATTATGATGTGTGTGTTGTCAGCGTGTTTTTTTTTTTTTTTGGATGACGAGTGTTAAGATCTGTTTTTGTTTTTTGTCCTTTTCCATCAGGTTTGTCGTGAGGACTTGGCAAACATCGTACCGAGTGACGTGGACAGAAGAGCAGTCAGTATGCTTATCTGACAGTGACTTGGTGAGTTGTGTGTGTGAGCGTGTTGCACAGAGAAACTGAAACTCTGATCAGGACGAGAGAAAGCTTGAAGGCAGGACAAATTTCACCACCTGTTATTATTTCAGCTTGAGCCAAAACACCAAAGCCTGGAAAGCCACACGAACACCTGCTCTTCCTCTCTCTCAAACACACGTAGTCCTGTTTGTTCGTTTGACGTTTATCTTGAGCTGGTGTATTTTCAGGAAAATAAGACAACGTTCGAATGAGATATTATTATTAAAAAATAATTAAAGGGTAATTTCACTGCCTTTTTAAGGCCCGGTCCCACCAAACCGATAACTAGAACTATAAATAAATCAGTCCCCTGCAGTTTATGTGGTTGGTGATCGCACCAGACTGATAATGATACCTATAGCCCAGGCCTGGGTTTATCCATATCGCTGAGGTTGCTTCTGGAGTGATATTTTTTTTTTTTTTTTCCTTTCCTTCCCCAAACCTGATCCGATAAAACAGCTGACCAATCACGTAACTGTTTATACGTGACGCTATCTGAGCATGTGCTGTTTTTTCCCCCAGGCATCTGTGTACATCCTTGTTGCATCATGTAGTCACGGAATATGGATTCACGAAAAATAAAAAATACAAAGCATGGATCTTTTATTCACGGATATGTGATTTTACGTGAAATATCAATAGTAAATTAATAAAGTAAACACACAAACATAGGTAAGATATTTTAATTATGAATGTCAGCAGTCCAAACATTTAATTGTTTTTGACTTCTTAATTTTTTTTTTTTAATCCGTGATGCATCATCCATATGAAATCTGTAATATACCGACACGTCCGTAAATTATTAGCATCCGTGATGCATCCGTATTAAAATCCGTCACCACTCTGTATTTTGTATCCTTTATTATATTTCCGTAATCTGTGACCTGTCTGTATTTTATCAACTGCCGGAGTATGTGCATGGGTTGTTTTTGAAGTCTGAGCTGTACAGTATGGCCCGGAATGTGCTACTACTTGGGGGGGGGGAACTTCCATGGCTATCCCTAAGTTGCATTCATCTATTTACCTGAGTGACAGGACCAACCGATGATATAGTTGTGGTGTTAGGGCCTCTGCATGCTCTTGCGACAAGGCTTTCGCAGATAGCTTTTCGCAGACAGTTGTAATTTGTCGTTGAGCGGGGAGTAATAGGCGTGCGCGATGTTATTCACCGCCACAACGCAAGGGGGCGCGAAGTCGCGAAATCGCTAGGAGTAGTTGGTGGGTGTGGTTAGTGGAGTGTTTATCCTCCGGTTACTTATAATGACTAGAACTGGAGTCGTATAGATGTACGTACTTCCTCACTTCCTCGATCAACCGCTCTTCGTGCTGCTCCATCTTCGCTCGTGTTTTTAAAAATGCAGGTCGTGAAAACAAAACAAACCGGGAAAGTAGAGAATCAGAAGTGCGTGTACAGCGGATGTAGAGTGGACCAATCAGAGCCCTCTTGTCTGCGAGGCTTCTGCGGTGGTCACAATTTTTGGGAGGTGCGCATAGAGCGTCTGCGAAGGGGGGGGGCGCGCTATGCAGACGCCATCTGCGACGACTGCGTAGTCAGCATAAATTGGCCTTAACTGCTCCAGACTGGAACTAAATTCAGGCAGAGAGATAGTCGGAGTTGTGGTTCGAGGTATATGGTTATAGTTTCGGTGTTGTGGGACCGGGCCCTTATATTAGCTCCAGCCATACATGCTGTATTGTGTGTGTGTGTGGGGGGCTTCTTTTAATGTTTTTTTTTTTTCTCCAGTCTAGGCTATTCAGATCTTCCATCATTTGATATAATAATACTTGTACATTTTCAGTAGTAATCTTTATATCTGGTGGGTGAAGGAGAGATTTGTTTTGAATGTTTATACATTTACAGTACTGTGTCTTACGCTGTGTCCGAAATCACTCACTCATTCACTACTCGCTATCTAAGGAATTCTATATAGAGGACTATATAGTGAGCTCATTGGTAAAATGAAAAAATACTTTCAGACACTACTCAGCCGCACCGTTATTTACGTCATTACTGTGACACAATTAAAACGTGCCAGATCACTCAACTGCACCGGGTAGTGCTCTCTATCGTCTGCTATTTTTCTTTCAGCGCGACCGCAGTGCATTGTGTGTGTTGCTTGGTTAGTAACCATCGTATGTACCCTACTTTTCACAGTGCATTGTGGGATACTATGAGTTCACTATATAGAGTGCAGTAATTCTCACTATACATTCGGACATGACTACAAAATGGCAAACTCGCTATATAGTCCACTATATAGTGAGTAGCGAGTGATTTTGGACACAGCGTAAGGCACCTCTTTTTTTTTTTTTTTTTTCCTCTTATTTTTCTCACCCTTCCCCCATTACAAATTTTTGTAGATTTCTATCTGATTACATCTACATTATCGAGTCAGTACAAAAACGTTTTAGAGTTCCAAACGTTCGTTTTTCGGCACAAAATTAAATGTTATTTAAAAAAAAAAAGTTTGTATCTGTGCAGCATATTACAGAAGAGACCACTTTTCAGATTAAAAAAAGAAAACCCCAATGAAGGATGCTGGGTTTTGGTGCAAAATTAAGATGCGAGTGTGATAGTCAAAGTGTCCAGTAGAACTGTGGCTGGTTCTGTAAGATGCTCAGTAAAAACCTACAGCTCATTTCCTTATCAAACTGCACTCACTGTACCCGAGACGACTTTTTGGTTTAAAAAAAGAAAAAAAAAGTCATCTCACACCAAATACTGACTGTTTCATTTATTATGGCTTACTGCTGTTTTTTTTTTTTATTTTTTTTTAAATATAAATGTTAACTTTTTATTTATTTAAGCTATTGTTGGTCTACAGCATTTCCTTTACATGGGCCTGATACTTTTGCACAGTACTGTATCTCACCACAAAATGCTGGCACTAAAGATATCTTTTCACGATTGTGTTAGGGAGACTGAATGAAACCTGGCAATATCAGAACCACGATGGTGAAATATGCTACGACTTAGAAATTTGCAAATATATGTGCTTGGTGCTAAGGGGAAATAAATGTTGATTTTATTTGCTGTGAATTCAAAACCAGGCTGCTCGAAACAATTTCACACAGAGAAATGGCTAGTATCATCAGAAAGGCTAAGGTCTGCTGTTTATTTTGAGATGTGGGATGTTGTGAAGAGAGAAGGACTGTGCGAGTTATTCAATCGATAAGCAGGAGTGTGGGGGAAGCCATGGCCTAATGGTTCGAGAAGCAGCTTTGGGACCAAAAGGTCGCCGGTTTGATTCCCTGGACCAGCAGGAATGGCTGAAGTGCCCTTGACTTAGACATCTCACCCCTGACTGCTCCCCAGGCCGCTCCGGGTATGTTGGATACCGCTCTGGATAAGAGCATCTGCTCAATGAGTGTGAAAAGGGGTGAAGAAATAAATTGGTAAAGATGCAGTATTACTCTGCAGAAGTTTGATCTGTATTTGTAACGTGATTACAACCCCAATTCCAAAAAAGTTGGGACAAAGTACAAATTGTAAATAAAACGGAATGCAATGATGTGGAAGTTTAAAAATTCCATATTTTATTCAGAATAGAACATAGATGACATATCAAATGTTTAAACTGAGAAAATGTATCATTTAAAGAGAAACTAGGCTATTTTAAATTTCATGACAACAACACATCTCAAAGTTGGGACAAGGCCATGTTTCCCACTGTGAGACATCCCCTTTTCTCTTTACAACAGTCTGTAAACGTCTGGGGACTGAGGAGACAAGTTGCTCAAGTTTAGGGATAGGAATGTTAACCCATTCTTGTCTAATGTAGGATTCTAGTTGCTCAACTGTCTTAGGTCTTTTTTGTCGTATCTTCCGTTTTATGATGCGCCAAATGTTTTCTATGGGTGAAAGATCTGGACTGCAGGCTGGCCAGTTCAGTACCCGGACCTTCTTCTACGCAGCCATGATGCTGTAATTGATGCAGTATGTGGTTTGGCATTGTCATGTTGGAAAATGCAAGGTCTTCCCTGAAAGAGACGTCGTCTGGATGGGAGCATATGTTGCTCTAGAACCTGGATATACCTTTCAGCATTGATGGTGTCTTTCCAGATGTGTAAGCTGCCCATGCCACACGCACTAATGCAACCCCATACCATCAGAGATGCAGGCTTCTGAACTGAGCGCTGATAACAACTTGGGTCGTCCTTCTCCTCTTTAGTCCGAATGACACGGCGTCCCTGATTTCCATAAAGAACTTCAAATTTTGATTCGTCTGACCACAGAACAGTTTTCCACTTTGCCACAGTCCATTTTAAATGAGCCTTGGCCCAGAGAAGACGTCTGCGCTTCTGGATCATGTTTAGATACGGCGGCTTCTTTGAACTATAGAGTTTTAGCTGGCAACGGCGGATGGCACGGTGAATTGTGTTCACAGATGATGTTCTCTGGAAATGTTCCTGAGCCCATTTTGTGATTTCCAATACAGAAGCATGCCTGTATGTGATGCAGTGCCGTCTAAGGGCCCGAAGATCACGGGCACCCAGTATGGTTTTCCGGCCTTGACCCTTACGCACAGAGATTCTTCCAGATTCTCTGAATCTTTTGATGAGATTATGCACTGTAGATGATGATATGTTCAAACTCTTGGCAATTTTACACTGTCGAACTCCTTTCTGATATTGCTCCACTATTTGTTGCCGCAGAATTGGGGGGATTGGTGATCCTCTTCCCATCTTTACTTCTGAGAGCCGCTGCCACTCCAAGATGCTCTTTTTATACCCAGTGATGTTAATGACCTATTGCCAATTGACCTAATGAGTTGCAATTTGGTCCTCCAGCTGTTCCTTTTTTGTACCTTTAACTTTTCCAGCCTCTTATTGCCCCTGTCCCAACTTTTTTGAGATGTGTTGCTGTCATGAAATTTCAAAATGTCTCACTTTCGACATTTGACATGTTGTCTGTGTTCTATTGTGAATACAATATCAGTTTTTGAGATTTGTAAATTATTGCATTCCGTTTTTATTTACAATTTGTACTTTTGTCCCAACTTTTTTGGAGTCGGGGTTGTACGTCGGTCTGTACAAATCCTGTAAAAACGTGACCAGCATTATTACAAAGCTCTGGTTCTGCACTTTTTTCATGATGTGCGTTTCATATTTATGCAGTGACTAGTTTGAGTAATTCAAACTCCATGTGGTGATGGATGCAGAGCTTGATGTAGATTGTAAATACACTGCAACCCCGCTGTAACGGACTCCTTGGGGGACGTCCAAACAGTTTGTAATTCTGAAATATTCGTAAAAGTTCCTAATACTGGTGCTTCCCATGTCACACCAGACACTCATTCTTATGTAAAACAAGATCAGCTGTGTACAACTTGTATTTACTCTTATTCACTTAGATATTTACAAAATAAAGGAAATAAGTCACACTCGCCGCATCTCCTTTCTTTTCAGCTCATCATGTTGATTGCGGTGATGGACAAAGACTCGGAGACCGTTTGCTTTAAAAAGTTTAAATTGAATTTTTTGGCATACCATGTTCTTTAGACAAATTTGTTGCTTTCTCTCCACGCTTTAGATGATCCAGGATATCAAGCTGGTCTTTGATGGTGTCGCATCTGCACACACCTCGAACTGCTACTCATGTAGAATAGAATAGAAAGCTTTTATTGTCATTATACAAGTACAATGAGATTTAAAGCTTCACCATAAAGTGCACACATAAATACTAAAATAAACATAGGAAAATATGTACAATAAAACTAATATAAAACTACTACTAAAAAACTACTGACAACTATACATAAACTATACATAAACTTGTGCAAGTCCCTGAAGGAACACAGGTGCATAGCGGTAACAGGGTTGAGAATAAAGTGACTAGCTGCATCAAGTGATAGAGGTAGCATTGGCATGTACAGACGCCTATTTTCAGTATGTAGGCAACTAAAAAACAGATGATCTGACTTGGTATGATAGTGCAATAAGACAGTTTACAGATAGCTATGATATTAACAGTGCAAAATGACAAAGGAAGAGGATGTCTAAGAACAGATGAACTGACTTGATATGATAGTGCAATATGACAGTCTTGTGACATTTACAGTGCAAATATGACAGTTTACAGTCTGACAAGGAGAGACTAGGTTTGAGATCAAGTGGTTAGCAGCATTGTGGTGATGACCTTGTCAGTGGTGTTCAAGCATGACAGCTCCTCAGTGCAAACTTGAGTTGAGTATTGTGACAGCTCTTGGAAAGAAACTGTCCCTGAGTCTGTTTGTTTTGGCTGGTATGGCCCTGTAGTGCCTGCCAGAGGGCAACAGGTCGAAGAGGTGGAAGCCAGGGTGTGTATAGTCTTTTTATGATGCTCTTTGCCCTGCCTAGGCACCGGGAGTTGTAGATGGTGGACAAGGGAGGTAGAGTAGTCTGGTTAACACCAGACCATATCACAAGTGAAATATGGTCTGGAATCCGCCTATTGAATTTCTCGTAGGGGAGGTGTGGTTTACGATTGTCAACGGCCGTTTATTGGACGTTGCGAATGTCTATCATTTGGCGTATACGTAGCCCATGGCCAATCATGGCAGTTGTACCCGGTGACGTAGTTAGAGCGACGAAGAGAAGGAAAGAGAAAGAGAAGGCAAAACAAAAATAGGAAAACAATGGCACCGAACTTATTTCACTTGTGATATGGTCTGGTGTTAACCAGACTAATTCAGAACAGTGTCTAAAGCTTGATCAAAAGTTTGGTTCGTATCGCTCGCCGCCATGTTAAATGTGATCCGTAAACAGTCCCAAATAAACTACAAGCTTCCGTTTGTCGAGTAGTACGCGTCACCGTCTTTCCACCCTCCCCACTCTCTGATTGGCTCCCTAACTCAGGCGAGCCTTTAGACCATAGTTTCCATGCTGTCTTTTCAGATCGGAATGATCGTGCAAAGCAGCATGGGATTTCCCAGGCTAGAGGGAGAGGGCAGCCGATCTTTTGTACTGTGTTAGTCACCCTCTGCAGTCTTTTTCTGTCCGCTTCTGTGCAGCTTGAGTGCCACACTGACACAGCATAGGTCAGCAGGCTCTCAATGGCTGACCGGTAGAAGGTCACCAGCAGGTTCGTGTCAAGTTGCTCCTTCCTGAGCACTCTCAGGAAGTGTAGTCTCTGTTGCGCCTTTTTAACCAGTGCGGTGGTGTTGGCTGCCCAGGAGAGGTCAGCAGAGATATGGACCCCAAGGGATTTAAAGGACTCCACTCGCTCCATGCTTTCGCCGTTGATGTACAGGGGGGCAGGGGTGGCTTTGTTCCGTCGGAAGTCCAGGATGAGTTCCTTAGTTTTGGAGATTTTCAGCGCCAGGTTGTTGAAGGCACACCACTCGCTGAGTCTCAGGACCTCATCTCTGTAGGCCGCCTCGTTCCCCTCTGTGATCATCCCCACCACCGTTGTGTCATCTGCGAATTTCACAATGATGTTCTCAGGGTGGATGGGTCTGCAGTCATACGTGTAGAGTGAGTAGAGTAGTGGGCTCAGCACACAGCCTTGGGGCGAGCCGGTGCTGAGTGTGCGGGCGGATGAGAGGTGGGGACCCAGCTTCACGTGCTGGGGTCGGTTGACCAGAAAGTCCTTAATCCAGGAGCAGGTGGAAGGTGGGAGCCCCAGGTTGGCCAACTTGGGGATAAGAATGTCTGGTATTATTGTGTTAAAGGCTGAGCTGTAGTCAGTGAAGAGCATCCTGACATAGCTCCCCCTTTTCTCGAGGTGGCTCAGTGCAGCGTGGAGGGCAGTGGTTATTGCATCTTGAGTGGATCTGTTTGGCCAGTATGCAAACTGTTGTGGGTCGAGGGTGGGGGGGAGACAGGCTTTGTGTCTCATCACCAGTTTTTCAAAGCACTTTGTGATGATTGGAGTGAGTGCTACTGGGCGGAAGTCGTTGAGGTTGGTTGTGGGTGACTTTTTGGGGACTGGGATGATGGTGGCTGATTTTAGGCAGGCTGGGATGTTGGCTTGTTCCAGTGACAGATTGAAAATGTCAGTGAAGACTGGTGCTAGCTGGTCAGCATCCGGTCCTGTGGCCTTTTTGGGGTTGACAGCACGGAGCACACGTCTCACGTCCTCCACCTCCACAGTGAGTGGGGTGGTGTCAGAGGTTGGTGTGGGTTGTAGTGGGGGTTGGGGTGGTGTGACTGAGTTCTGAGCTTGGGACTCAAAGCGGGCAAAAAAGCTGTTTAGCTCCTCTGCCAGTGCCGTGTCTGAGTCCCCAGGTGTCGCAGCACAGCCCTTGTAGTTGGTGAGGGACTGTATGCTCTGCCACACCTGTCGGGGGTTGTCGAGTTGCCCTTCTATCTTCCCCTTGTAGTCTGCTTTGGTGGCCTTGATGCACCTGTTCCAGATTAGAGTGCAATCACAGCGCTCGCTTCTCAGGACACTCACTACACACAGACTTTGAAGTATCCACACTGTATCTTGTGTCTCATGTTACCAAGCGTTTTGTAGCACTGTGGTGGTGTTCTGGTTTCCAGCTCTGTTTTGGATTTTGCACTTTGTCTTCGCCTTTGATATCCTGTCTGTGCCTTGCTTGACCATTGCCTGTTCCTTGACTGATTTTTGATCACTAATTTGGATGTGCTTGGGCAACATATATATATATATATATATATATATATATATATATATATATATATATATATATATATATTTATTTATTTTATTTTTTTTTAAATAAAACTCAAGCGGGGGTGGCACGGTGGTGTAGTGGTTAGTGCTGTCGCCTCACAGCAAGAAGGTCCGGGTTCGAGCCCCGTGGCCGGCGAGGGCCTTTCTGTGCGGAGTTTGCATGTTCTCCCCGTGTCCGCGTGGGTTTCCTCCGGGTGCTCCGGTTTCCCCCACAGTCCAAAGACATGCAGGTTAGGTTAACTGGTGGCTCTAAATTGACCGTAGGTGTGAATGTGAGTGTGAATGGTTGTCTGTGTCTATGTGTCAGCCCTGTGATGACCTGGCGACTTGTCCAGGGTGTACCCCGCCTTTCGCCCGTAGTCAGCTGGGATAGGCTCCAGCTTGCCTGCGACCCTGTAGAAGGATAAAGCGGCTAGAGATAATGGATGGATGGATGAAAACTCAAGCGATTACATCCATCAATCACCTGCATTTTCTGACAGATGGACAGTATCTTATGTTTACAAGTAGCCATGACAGCACTGCTTACGGAGTAAAGACTCGAGTAAACCTGCTTTTAGCTCATAAGACCTTTTTTAGATTTTTTTTTTAAGTCAACAATCACTGTTTTTTCAGTAATTATTAGTGATTGACACTTAAGCGAGGCTAGTTAAGCTTTTGTTTTATGGCGTTACCACGTATTGTTAACTTGACTGCGGACTTGATTACCTATCGTTCGTCTCTGGGGAGGGGGAAGAGGAGTGCATGGCTCAGTGATGTTATTTTTGACGTCTCCGACTCATTGTCACTAAAGGCAGGGGACACAAACTTGGTTCATTGCATGCCAAAGTGTGTAGTAAGAGTTCGTTATAGTGGGGTTGCAGTGTATGATTTTAAAGTGCATATCACGGGTACATTCAGGAGCAAGATCAATGCAATTCTCCTATTTTATATTCAACTTTGGTCAAATATCTGTAACATTCTGCATTCTCTGCAATTTTTTTTTTTTACCTTGCGCAATACCAGAAAAATTCAGTTGAAATCAAGCCATTTGAGGCTAATTGGTCCGCCTCTGAAAAAACTTGGCGTTTGGATTTCCCGGCAAACATTGATTTTCGTGACGTCACATGCGGGACGCCTCCCTCTGAATCCTACGTCAGCGCTGGTTTGTTTATGAGAAAACAACCTGGTGGTTTTCTGCAAATTTCTTCGTTATCACGTAATTATCAAAATGGTTAACAGAAGTATCGTAGGAGGGGGTAGCAACAACAATCTTGATGGGATTAGTACTCATCGTTTTCCAAAAGACCGGACAATGAGAGAGAAATGGGAGCGCTTGGTTTACACAGGCTGTGCACTGAAACCGTGCAAAGCTCGCGCAGCCTGCTGGCGCTTCCGCAGGTAACATCACAAATCTGGCTCCAGACTCCCTTGGGATTTTTCCATACGTGTTTTATTTTATTTTTTTCTGCTGTAGACAGATGGCCTTGTGCAAACTTACCTTTCTAGATGAGTGTGTAAAGGGACATACTTTCATATTTAAAAAAAAAAAAAGAAAGAAATTGGTCCAGAATCTGCACTTTAAATTTGATGTAAATTCAAAATTTTCTCTCACCAAGACTTTCACACAGACAAGATACTTGGATTGTTGGAAAAGTCAAGTCATGCAGTTTCATGTGGTATGTGTCGCATCCCCCTTTGATGTAGACTTTGTGAGCAGTTCAACCAAGAAGGGATATGAATTTGAAGCCAGCGTGCGTTGGCTTCCGAGGGTTAAACTGTGACGTCACCAAAGTCGTTATTTTCTCCTGTAATAGCTTCACACATTTTTCCCATATGAATAACTTCTTGGCAGACGTTCCTCAGGCTGTCTCTTGCATGATTTCTGGGAAGTTTGACACAGTTTGGATATTTTTTTCAGTTCTCAAGACAACAGGAAACACAACTGAACAATCATTTCGCTGCACAATGATGTGCAGGTTCAGCTGGGCTTAAGTTTACAGTATGCCTTTGTCTGATGGGTCAGTTGGTCTGATCGTGGCTTATTTCAGCTGTATTAGGACAGCCAGGTTGCATGTTGAAGACTGCTAATGACAACTAAAGCGCAAAAAAAAAAAAAAAAGGTATGGGGATCCTCCTGTCAACTTGAAACTAACTGATATGGCATTATTGAACACTGAACTTGTGCTTGTGATGATGAAATTAGAACAGTGTACTCTGAGAACAACCAGAGTGCAGTGCAGTATGCCAAATTATTATACTTGCAGGACACGTTTTCGATGGAATAAAAACACGTGTTCTGTTCCCTTCGACGGGATTTAATTAATTTGGTTTGATAGCATGCAATATTGTTAGCATATTGCTTTTCCTATGTGTATTATGCCACTCTACCTAATGGAGAATGAGCGTTGAATATGGTTTACGACATCGCATGTGTAGGTGCAATTGGTCTTAAGTGATCAATCTCATTAAATCAGTCTCATTAAAATCATTAATTTTGGTGCTTAATAATAAATTACCAAACAGCTAAATTATGGTATATTCCAAATTATCACTTACCGTATTACATAACTCATATGCACCTTGGAATTCTTTGAGATTGGATGATTTCGAAAATATCGGTACAACAACAGACAGTAATAATTGAATTTATTATAACAATGATAAAAATTGAATAATAGCAGTTGAATACATTTTATATACAAATATGATATGGTCATATACTTGATGAGCGTGTGTGTGTGTGTGTGTGAGGCCTGTGGCCTAAACAAAAGAATTAACTCTGGGTGAGTGTGACCACGTGGTGGGAACAAAAGAATTAGCTCTGGGTTGCTAGCTAAGGTGTGTTTGTGAGGCCTGTGGCCTAAACAAAAGAATTAGCTCTGGGTGAGTGTGACCATGTGGTAAAGACAAAAGAATTAGCTCTGTTGCTAATGAGACAAAACAGATTAGCCGTGGTAGCTAACTCCACTAGCTTATAACATTTACTAAATCCACTGAAGTCTTGATGAGGTCAAAATATATGTAATAATGAAATTAAAGGTGTTAGGACGGAATAGAGAGCATGCAAAAGCCTATCTATTAACAATTGAGAGATCAACACAAATAGAAGAATCATCAATTCAACACCCTAAGTGTCTACAGTGTACATGATAAAACCGTTCCCGAGTTTAAATTCACACTACTTCATAAAGCTAATTCTTAAGACTAGTTTCTGCCCAAAATGCCAGTCTTACTTAGTATCTTGCTCCTATGCAAGATTACGTAGAGATGTTCCGAGACTTTTGGAGTCCACAGGAGCATGTGGGGCTTTCCGTGAAAGCAGAGGATTTCTTGGTTCGAACGCTTCGTAGTTCGTGGAGAAAAGTCTCTGATCAAACAATGTGCACAGCAATTTAGTTAGAAGGAATCCGGTTGCTTCTAACTTTTAATTAAACTGCTTTGGGCGGCAGTTTTGTAACGTTACTGATAATAGACAAATAAACCGGCTGTAGCTCAACCGAGAGAGCACGAGTTAAGTAGTTCTACCGTGGCCAATGGTAAACAAAAACCATGCTGAGTTCTTTTTCTGGCGAGAAAGACGTCTTTATCTTGGGTGCTCGGAGGAGCGGATCTCCTTGTGTCCATGTGATGCTCACGCGGCGCCAAAAGAGAAAGTATGGCGGATTTCCGGGTCACTTATGGAGTCGTGGAGGAAGTGACGTAGTTCTTAGAGAGACGGGCTGTTGTACCTACACATGGTTGTCAAGGCGAAATGACGTCACATGTCAGAGCTGATGCAAATATTCAATGAGTTTTCTGCCGTGCGTGCACCCGCAGTAAACTGTCGCGGTGAATTGAAAATGCCCGAAGATGCGCATTAAACGTAAAACTTCTATGCTAGCGAGCGACTGTGACAATTTGTAAACAAACATGGCCGCCAGGTTTGCTTCTTTAAATATGGAAGATTTTGGGAGAATTTTGAATGTGTATGGATAATATTGGCTTTTCTTGACACCAAATCCACACTTGAATTAATCAGTCCAGTCAAAGACAAACATAGCTGGAAGTAACTGAATCATTCAGGCTTGGTTTTTCTTTGGTGTGTGCTGGTATGTCATGGAACGCTGACCAATCTGGACTGAAGTTATTGCTGTGTGAGTGTTGAAGGTCTGTTCTCTCCAGATACCTGCAAAACATGTTAGTTAGACCAGTGTCATAATGTACGACCCCAAACTGTACTGTTAAAACTAATTTAAGCAGTGAGTAGAGGCAGTCACTGCAGTGTGCATGTACTGTTAAACTGTGTCAACTCGGCATCAAAGGTTAGGGTTTTGCGAGTTTCGACTTATTCACCGAGAGGCAAGATGCATCTTTTTTGACTCTCTAGGGTCTAGAGCTTCACCGGCGAAGCTCAGCAGGTTTAGAATGAGTAGGTCATGTGTTTAGATAAATATCTTTGCAAATTTTTATCATACAAATATGATAAACATATTGACGAACTTTCCTATGTGCCCACTGCCAAATATTATAGTTTTTAAGTTACCTATATTAGATGAAACCTATAACTTGCCACCTTACCTCGGTCACACCGGAGTCAGAGTGCTGAGCGCCCACTTACACATTCATAAAAGACGATTCCCATGGTAACGGCCTGATAATCACTTTCACTCTGACGGTTTTGATTGGTTTCTCTTTTAGATTAGATTGGATTAGATAGAACTTTATCGATCCCTTTGGGCGGGTTCCCTCAGGGAACGCCCACCGTAAACAGGATAAAATGTGTCGGTCATAGTTGAGGCAACCTGTTTGGAGGTAAAACTTTTGCAAGATGGCACACGGATTTTGTGCTCAAGAGGCGCTTCAGATGATTCAGGACAGCAATTCAATTCAATCTTAAGAACTGCAACACTGATGATGAGCAGTGTCGTTTTGATCTTCGATCCGATCCAGCCGAAGATCAACTCGAATAAGTGTAAATATTTCTTCTATTTATTACATATATCAGTTAATATTGCGTGCACTGTAATGCATACACAGGAAAAATGACTGAGCAATTTTTCCAGAGTTAAAAGTATTTTCCTCAAAAATAGTTAATTTTGCTCTGAGTTTGGAGAGTAAAATTTGGAGTGGGAGCAAAATTAGAGTACAGTGGTGCTTGAAAGTTTGTGAACCCTTTAGAATGTTCTAGATTTCTGCATAAATATGACCTAAAACATCATCAGATTTTCCCACAAGTCCTAAAAGTAGATAAAGAGAACCCAGTTAAACAAATGAGACAAAAATATTATACTTGGTCATTTATTTATTGAGGAAAATGATCCAATATTACATATCTGTGAGTGGCAAAAGTATGTGAACCTTTGCTTTCAGTATCTGGTGTGAGCCCCTTGTGCAGCAATAACTGCAACTAAACGTTTGCGGTAACTGTTGATCAGTCCTGCACACCGGCTTGGAGGAATTTTAGCCCATTCCTCCGTACAGAACAGCTTCAACTCTGGGATGTTGGTGGGTTTCCTCACATGAACTGCTCACTTCAGGTCCTTCCACAACATTTCCATTGGATTAAGGTCAGGACTTTGACTTGGCCATTCCAAAACATGAACTTTATTCTTCTTTAACCATTCTTTGGTAGAACGACTTGTGTGCTTAGGGTTGTTGTCTTGCTGCATGACCCACCTTCTCTTGAGATTCAGTTCATGGACAGATGTCCTGACATTTTCCTTTAGAATTCACTGGTATAATTCAGAATTCATTGTTCCATCAATGATGGCAAGCTGTCCTGGCCCAGATGCAGCAAAACAGGCCCAAACCATGACACTACCACCACCATGTTTCACAGATGGGATAAGGTTCTTATGCTGGAATGCAGTGTTTTCCTTTCTCCAAATATAATGCTTCTCATTTAAACCAAAAAGTTCTATTTTGGTCTCATCCATCCACAAAACATTTTTCCAATAGCCTCCTGGCTTGTCCACATGATCTTTAGCAAACTTGTTTGAGCAGCAATGTTCTTTTTGGAGAGCAGTGGCTTTCTTCTTGCAACCCTGCCATGCAAACCATTGTTGTTCAGTGTTGTTCTGATGGTGGACTCATGAACATTGGCTAATGTTAATGTGAGAGAGGCCTTCAGTTGCTTAGAAGTTACCCTGGGGTCCTTTGTGACCTCGCCGACTATTACACGCCTTGCTCTTGGAGTGATCTTTGTTGGTCGACTGCTCCTGGGGAGGGTAACAATGGTCTTGAATTTCCTCCATTTGTACACAATCTGTCTGACTGTGGATTGGTGTAGTCCAAACTCTTTAGAGACGGTTTTGTAACCTTTTCCAGCCTGATGAGCATCAACAACGCTTTTTCTGAGGTCCTCAGAAATCTCCTCCGTTCGTGCCATGATACACTTCCACAAACATGTGTTGTGAAGATCAGGCTTTGATAGATCCCTGTTCTTTAAATAAAACAGGGTGCCCACTCACACCTGATTGTCATCCCATTGATTGAAAATACCTGACTCTAATTTCACCTTCAAATTAACTACTAATCCTAGAGGTTCACATACTTTTGCCACTCACAGATATGTAATATTGGATCATTTTCCTCAATAAATAAATGACCAAGTATAATATTTTTGTCTCATTTGTTTAACTGGGTTCTCTTTATCTACTTTTAGGACTTGTGTGAAAATCTGATGATGTTTTAGGTCATATTTATGCAGAAATATAGAAAATTCTAAAGGGTTCACAAACTTTCAAGCACCACTGTAATTGTGTAACAGAGTTGGTTGTGGCTCTGAACTGAGTAAAATAGTGCAAGAGTTGATTTCAAGACACGCTGAATTAGTCAGATCCCACCAGATAAATGAAGATGTTCTTAAAAAAAAAAAAAAAGGTTTTAGAACTGTGTTGAAATGTATGAACAAACATTTACCCATTGTGACTTGACCAGATGGCTTTAAGAGTTGGCAGTGGGAGGGGCTTTCACGCTTCTCATGGAATGGAATAGAATTTTTTTTTAAACTCCTCCCACTGCCAACCCTTCATCCGGGAAACAATAGGGCATACATTTGTTGATGGCCAGTTAATTGTCCAAATCAAGGGAGCGGATTGAAGTTTTTGTGCTCGATATATTCCCAAGACTGAACAGAATCACCTCAAGTGACCAAAATGGTTCATCACAATAGGAAAGGTCATGTTTGTTTGTTTTTTTTCACACAGCACAGTTCTAAAACTGCTTTTTACAACATCTTCATTTAGCTGTTATTTTAAAAAGAAAAAAAAGTACAATCATGAACTACATACTACATGGATATTATTGTCTATATATATATATATATATATATATATATATATATATATATATATATATATATATAATTTTTATTTTTTTTGAAGAGATGTATGAAATGGCAAAAATGTTTTTATTTGAAACTCTCAACTCGGTTTAATGAAATAACAGGTTGCTAACTGTAGTAAAACGTTCCTGAGAGATATTTATAGGAAGAGCTGTCGGTGTTAGAATATTTATGATGCAGGGATGAGATTTTTCTGCTTTTTGATGGAATTCTGCTTTCTGGGACTCAAAAATGCTATTTTTTTTTAAATATTATTGCAAATCTGTTGAATTTTTTTGATTTATTGGGGTAGGGTTCGTTTATCCTGGTGACTGAGACTGAACTCGTCAGTCGATAGATATAGACCAGTGTTTACATTTCTATTCGAATGCCTCCATTTTGATTCCTGCACAATCTCGTTTAACGATAGCTTGTATGTGAAGTAAAACTGATGTTATCTGCTTGATGATTGGTCAAAACATCGACATTAAGGATATAACAGCCAACCAACATTCATCATAGTGAAAACTCCCACTATTTCACTGTGACCTTCCAAATTTGCTTGTGTTGTACATTTCGATAGTTATTGTGTTCATAATGTGTTTAAACATCAAAATGCCGAATAGAATTGACAAGTGAGATGAAGCTAAGATGCGTGAAATAGATGCGAGTGTGAAGAATAAGTTCAGATGGGACTGGTTGGATAATAAAGTTACGCTAGCCCCGGTAGATAGCAAGCATGGATTGGTGTCGGTAACCACTGGTGAATTCGTGAAAAAAATCGATGTTCCCGGTAAAGCTCTTTGTACGGTGTGTGACGATGTAATATTTTATGGATCAAGAGGATTAAAGGCATAGTTACTGTGTTCATAATCTCACTTAACGGAGTCATGCCGGATCAGTGAAACACCATAAGAAAACATTTTTGCTAAAGAGCAATTACTCCATATCAAGTGTCAAGTTCAACTACACCTGCGGACCCGGGCACGAGCACCCCGCTGGCGACTGGTACTGCTGTGATCACCACCACAGGCTCCGCTTCAACGACTTTGTCCGTGAAGGGTTGTTTTACAATCCGGGTACGCAAGCTAAAAATCACATTTAACACTTATCTTCAATATCAAAAGGCTTGAGTAAATAAACTTGGTTGTTTGTTGTAGCCCTGTGATAGCTCTATTTACCATGCAAAAAAAAAAAAAATTGGTGATAACGTTATTTTTGGTGAATGTATGGCAATATATGTCATATTTAGCAAAATTACTCGTGTCATTTAGAAAAAGTGCTTTTTTGACCACAGGTAGCTCCAAAAGGGATGCGCTTAAATCATTCTTTATACCATAAAACAAATATTTGGTTCCATATCATTGGAAACATAATTAAGTTTTAATGTTGAATGCCAGTAAGATTTCAGACTATTTTGATCAAATTAGTATGTAATTGTGTCAAAAAAATGTCCTCTCCGAGACAGCTAATTTTTCAATATAAAATAACATATCTAAAATGATTATTTTCATCCTAAAATGTGGTCAAGATATTGGGACATAAATATTAGAGACAACGAACACAAAGCTTACAGCCTTATATTTAAAAGCACTATGGAAGTAGTGGATTCTGAATTGTCAAAAAAAAGTCCTCTCTGAGAATCACTTCATTTGTTTCTCCCATCTTATAGCAGATTACACAAAACTACCATACACGTCAAAAAATTACCTGAAATATGTTCTTTAACTTGTCCTTCACTTAAAAACTGGTACAAGAACCAGTTTGAATCAATTTGAATTTTGGACCCCTGTGACACAAACTTTGTACCCTGATTGTAAAACAACCCTGAAGCCAGTTGTGCCGATATCAGACAGGGTATCTCACCAGCAGGTATAAGTCAAAACTTTGTTTGAAACATTTCGTTTATGGGTATATTGTTACAAAACCTAAAAGGTTGCACTGAACATGCTGAAAAATTCAAACAAGGTGGGATATGATATTTAAGAAAGAACACTTGTCATGATACAAAAGTTTCAGTTGATGGCATGTTGAATTGGGATATTAACTTCTAGAAAAATACATATATTTCCCTGCTAAAATTAATGGTTTTTGGGTGTTTAAATTGCCAAAATCCATCAGCTTCCCCCACCAGGGCGTTGCCCCTGGACCCTACTGGGGACCTATGGCCCCCAGACCCCCTGCTACTTTTCAGATTTTTTTTTTCTCAACATGCACTCTCATCCCTGATTATGTAAAGTCCTGATGGCAGCCAAATGTGAGACTCAACTTTATTGTATGTCTCTTCAGTATTTCAAGCCCTAATTTTGTTCATTTCCACAGGGTTCCTTCTGAGCCCTGAAAAATATTTATTTTCCACTCTCTTTGACTGGAAAAATCAAATCAAAGGACTTTTCACTTAATCTTTTTTTTTTCCTGAGTTACCGGCTTATCAAAGTGGACTTAATACGGGTTTATACCAATCAAACTGGCACAATTCAAATATTTGTACAGATACAGCGAGACTGCTCCATAATGCATCATATAGAAGAAGAAGAAACCTTTATTTGTCACATGCACACTTCAAGCACAGTGAAATTCATCCTCTGCATTTAACCCATCTGAAGCAGTGAACACACATGCACACACTCAGAGCAGTGGGCAGCCACACTCGAGGGCCCGGGGAGCAGTCAGGGGGTTAGGTACCTCGCTAACATGAGGCCGGCGGACACGGGGAGAACATGCAAACTCCACACAGAAAGGCTGGGTTCGAACCCGGAACCTCCTTGCTGCGAGGCGACCGTGCTAACCACTACACCACCGTGCCGCCCTCACATAAAATTTGGGCTCCACTCTGGCATCTAATAAGAGAGACTTGA
>NC_083571.1:83931387-84018887 GCF_027579695.1 Neoarius graeffei
TTCAGCTTTCGTTTTAAAAAACAAAATCGCAGATTTATAACTAAATGTTTATATGGCGTAGTTATTTTAAGTTACTACTTTTGGTGAGGTAGTGAACTTGACCCTGAGGCTTTCCGTTTAGATCAAAACACACGCTCGTATTGGTTTTGGGTCTGTGGAAAACGGAGTTACAACGGTGATCAAATATTTTGCATGATGTTTTATTACGGTTATGATTATTCTGTGAGCGCACCAATCCTTAGGTGTGTAAAGTTATAACTTAAAATGCAATTAGTGATAACTGTAGACTTTTCAGTGGACTACAACCTTTTTAAGGGGACGCGATGTAATCAACCATTTATCATGTCCCAGATCAAGCCGCCATTTTTCCACAAATTTGCAGAATTTTTGCCAAATTCTGAATAGAGTATTTACATCAAAGATTTAGTTTTATCTGTATTATTTCTTTCATCATTTTATTTCAAATTAAAACCAACATCACCATTCAAAACCGTATAGTTTATTGACTGTGAGTATATTTAGTGGGGTACCCCCACAGTACCCAGTTTCTGAGACAGACATGTATAAAGAAAAAAATATACCTTCAATAAATACGAAATTAGAGGAATTATGAAGTAGATGAAATACACTTACTGCACATATCAGGTGGTTGTAATTGCAAAAGATAAACAGGAAAAAAAAAACAATGCAACAACTATTGACAGACATACAGATGTGAGTCTGCTGTGAGCAGTGCTGGTTGTACAGTCTAACAGCTGCAGGAAGGAATGATCTGTGGTAACACTCCTTCACATCCTTCCGCTGAAGGAGCCCTGCAGTCCAGTGAGTCAGTCCTCTCGGGGGTGGAAGTTATTCTCCATCATAAATGACCGCTTAGCCATCATCCTCTTCCCACCCACTGGCTCCAGAGGGCGTCCCAGCACAGCTGGCCCTCCTGATCAATGTCATGGAAAAATGACAAACACCAACACCAGTCTCGTCCTTTTGCAAGAGAAAGGTGGTTTACTGCAGAAACGGACAAGTGATGAGGGTTCGGCACACCCCTCACACCGTCCCTTTGCTCTCAAATCTATATATACTCTTTACTAGATAAAAAGGAGACATTACATTTTTTGTATTACATCATTGCAATTGCATGCCCCGATCACGCGCCGGGAGCGTGATCAGCTCCAGAGTCAATTGGATCTCGTCTAATCGCTGTCTCGTACGCACATCTGCTATGCACATCTCCTACATACATCTACTACACACGTAAAGAGCATAAGATAGACAGACATGTTTTGATGCAAAATGTTCTGAGCACTCGGTGAAAAGGAAAACAATACGACTCTAAAATTTACTCTTCAGGTTCTTATGCTGAAATGCAGTGTTTTCCTTTCTCCAAACACAACACCTCCCATCCAAACCAAAAAGTTTACTCTACATCAGTTTGTCCAGTCTCTTCCTGTCAGCTGTGGAGATGCTGCTGTCCCAGCAAACAATGCCATGAAAGATGGCTGACGCCACCACAGTGTCAAAAAAGGTCTTCAGGAGTGCCCCTTGCACTCCAAAAGACCTGAGTCTCTGCAGCAGATATGGCCTGCTCTGACCTTTCCTGTACAATGCTGTGGTGTTATCAGTCCAGTCCAGTTTGTTGTTCAGGTGAACACCCAGGTACTTATAATAAGATGTCACCAGCTCAGTGTTCTAGACTATGTAGTTTCTGGGATATTTACAACTCAATATCAATTTTTTTTAAACATCCTGTATAAATAATTCATAATTTACTCCATTTTTTTTTCTTTTTAGTTTGCTTCCAATCTTAATGCACACACTTGCTTGAATGTTTGCTTCGGTTAGATGGAAACAAACCGATCCATCGTGATTCAATCAAAAACTGTTTAAACACCTTTATGCAGGCAACTAGGTAGTGTTTTCCCAATAACGGCAAGTTTGACTGAAGCGCAAACAAAGTGAAATTGTGAATATTTTTCTGTACATTTACTATATAACTGATGTGCACGTTAGTCTGCCTGTGTTTGTTCTAGATCACCCCACAAGCATAGCAAAGAAAGTAAATTAGAAAGTAAATTAGATCAAAGTGTTTTATCATAAGAACTAATTAAAATTTTTTTTTAAAAATTCCTACTATTTGCACTTTGTGGTCAGTAGACATGTAGTTAAAGGGGCCATTTATGGAGGTCACTGGGCTTCTGATAATGACTCAATATATTAGGCTTCCAAGAAGTGAGTAGTAGCAAACAGGACATAAGAGTTGCCTTTGTTGCTGGCTTCCTTTAGAAAAAGGGTTAACAATCATTTCATGACTGGACCTATTTGTTCCTGCCCACTCTTCTGGTTTCTGTTTGTGCACTCATGCATTTCTGTATATGTGATTGTGTGTGAGAGAGAGAGAGAGGTGTGTGTAGGGGGGAACGACAACTGTGTCGAATCAGCTCCTTCCTTTCTGTTAATGGATACAGGGTTACCCAGCAGGCTTTTTTTCCTTTCTGTTTTTCTTCTCTTTGTTTAATTCATACCTACATACTTGTCTCTTTATTTCTTACAAATTAACGAACCTGTACTGGTGCAATTTGCAAGTTCTACATACACTTTCCTCTCACAATGACTTTCAGTCTGGTTTCTTGCTCTCACTTTCTCTTGCTTCTACTCACTGTTTCTCTCTTTCTTGCTCTCACTCTCAATTTCTCTGTCCCTCTCTCAGGGTACGCGTGTCCACCTGGAACAGATTAAACCTGCTGAAGGGCGGAGCTCTGAGTTCGGCAATGCGTCAGGCTACGGCCCACGACCCTGCCGTCCCAGTTCTGACCGAGCCTCACCTTGCTGCACTCGACCGGCGTCTCAGCAGCATCATAGCCAACATACGCCAGTGCATAGAGATGCAGGGAGCAGAGAGCACACTTATTGAAGACCGCATGAACCTGCCTCACCCCTAAACACACCAGAAAGAGAGGGAAGGGAGGTAGCATTTTAAATTAAATTGAATGCTGCCTGTCGGCGCATGCCTTTTAGAGGCTTACTTCCTGCATTGCAAGGAGACCTTAAAAACTGCTGGAAGTTACCTCAACTGAAGCAGGAAGTTGTTTCATAACTCATGAACAGTGATGTAGACTCTGGCATCTCTGCAAACCAAAAATGCCATTTCCTCAATCTCTCTCTCTCTCTCTCGCACACCTCTCTAATCTAATCTTTTTCTCAACATGCATCACACAGTAGTAATATGTTCACGATTCCCTTGCAGCATTCTTACTTGGCCTTGTAAAATTTCTTTCTATGAAATTTTTTTTTCTCTCTCTCACTGGTTACATTTTTAACAAGTGGCCTGTCACGTTGAACATGCCTTGGCCTGTATGGGCTCAGGGACATTCCACAGCAGCTGTGTGGGTGTTCGCAGGCCCGGGCTGTCCCATACTGTTATCAAAGGCAGCACCAGTGAAATTGTCACTGACCTCACAAATCAAAGCATTCACAGACTACCTGAGGATAGACTGTCTACAACCAGATTGTAAATAAGCAACTATTTAATAATAATACTGATAAACAAATGAATGGTTTTAATGATTTAAAAGATTAATATTGAGCGGTGTTGTGCGGGTTTGACTGCTTTAAAATGGTGCAGTATGATTTCTGGATATAAACGGGTAGTGGGTGGAAGAAGGTGCTACTGAAGCTCAAAAAGATGGACAGAATGATAGCATGGAAAATTGTAGGGGAGGGGTATTCACACTTCTCCATCAGTGTGGCTACATGTTTTCATCAAAACCAAATAGAAGATCTAATATTGATTTAAAGACCAAGAGCATCTAATTAAATGAGCAGAATTTGGTGTCACTCCTGTTTGTTTGGACTGAAAGGCTATAGCCAGATCAGCCATTTCCTCATAAGATTGAGGGTCCCTGCTGTGTGAAGATCTTTTGAACATTAAAAAACAACAACTTGAAATCCAATGTTTCCCTCATTTACATGCCATTTTTACCAGGAAATTTCTACCTCATCAATTTACCAGTCTTCATTAATAGTTGGTAGAGGTCTGACAAGGTCCTAATGAAGCAGGTGGTTATTTAAATATTTATTATATGGGAGCATTGCTGTGCTATTGAACTGTCCCACCTCGGGGCAATGATGAGCAGCTAGCTTGCAGGAGTACATTTTTTCTGTTATGGTTGCTGACCTCATTAAGGCACTTTCACTCAAATTACTGGAAACTTATGTCATGTATTTATTCGATTCATGATTGAGACTGAAACCTGGCAAGATTACTTGTTTGGGCTCTATAAATATTTCTTGTTCGATTATAGGATTTATTCAAACCACATCGCTGCCCTGAATATCACATTATATCAAGAGCTTGGTCTGTTTTCAAAGTGGGCTATGGAATTTCCAAACTGTCTTCCGACAGCAAATCATCTCCTTACTTTGCCCCTCAGTCATCTCTGAATTGAATCAGCTGCACAAATGACTGAAGCCTCAGCCATGCTTGCTCAATTCTGAACTCTGTATCTGGCCAATGTTTTCCCTCTCTCTCCAGATGCGTGTTGTGCCGAGAGCAAGATCAGCTGCTGGTAGAGACATTACATTATGCTTTGAATTGGGTTATTACCGTTCCTGCGGCTTGTGCTGTAAATAGGTATAACTGTTAGAGGGACTGCCCTGTGGCCTCTCTAACCCACTGCTGGTATTTGTGTTTTAGTGTGTCATTCTTTGAGGTGCCATGACCTATGCTGTATGTGTTCATGTAAGTTTTGGTTGGAGGAGGTGTTCTTGTGTGTGAACATTCCAAATGAGTAAACCTAAACAAATATGTAGCCTTTGTAACAGCTTTTAAAAGTGCAAAGGGAATTTCATATACATTATGTTGAATGAATGTGATATATATAATGCAGCATCATCCTGTATGTAAATTCTGCTAAACTGTTTCATGCTCCTAGTCATGGAAAGCCACAGCAGTTCACATCCCTCCTGTGTGGGAGGAATGTAGAATAAATGTAGAAGTTCTGTGAGTTATGGGCATCTGAAAATGATTCATGCCTTTTTTTTTTTTTTTTAACTTTGATTTACAAGTGGGATAATTTCTACAAACTCTGTATAGCCTTATGTGACAGTAATTACTATGTGAAGAAGAGTTTTTGCATGCATATGTGTGTACACACTGTTACAAGAAACCCTGTGTTTCCTGTCTTGCAGTGGTGCTGCGTTTTTGGCAAGGTGGTCTTGCTGGGTGGAAGCGTACGAGTTATCTTTCTTATCTACAGCCTTCCGTCAATTTGATCACTCATACTTGCCACATGCTTCAGATGGAAAAATCTATCTAATAACGCTCTAGTCATAAATACTTGACACATGATTGAAAAAGCCATGATGGAGGATCTGCTCTAGAAGCCATGCTGGTTTATGTTCAGAAAACTATAGTCACTGAACTGCATTAAGTTTTCTATGTATGTTTTACTCCTAAAGTATATTTTCATGTACTCCGAGTTTGCGTCTTGATTGTGGTCCACCAGTTTGACCACTTCTATTCTAAGGTATTGTGATTTTGAAGAGGAAGTCTTTCAACAAAAGTTTTATAACTGCAGTATGACTTCTGTTGTTGGAGTAACAGATTTACAATAGAACATGGATGGATAAAGAAGTGCTTTGCTGAGCACTTCATCCAAAGCATCTGAATTGAGCTTCAGAAAGCCCTGAGAAGCGTAACACTATATAAATCACCTGTACACCTTCTCATTAATGCATTTATCCAATAGCCAATCATGTGACAGCTCACAATGCACAAAATCATGCTGATGTAGGTCAAGCAAGGTTGGCTTTGATCTTTGACCATGGCATGGATGTTGGTACCAGCTGGGCTGGTTTAAGTATTTCTAAAACTCCTGATCTCCTGGGATTTTCAAACCAAAGAGTTTACACAAAATGTTGGAAAAAATATCTCGGGAGTGCCAGAAGGATCTAATAATCAAGCACTCTTTGCAAATGGTGTGCAGAAAAGCATCACAGAACACACATCAAACCTTGAGGCAGACACTGTACAACAACAAAAAACCACATCGTTTTCTACTCCAATAACAGGGATCTGTGGCTACATTGGGCATAGGCTCATTGGAACTCGACAGCTGAAGATTGGGGGGGAAAACATCACCTAGTCTGATGAATCTCAGTGTCTGCTCTGACGTACACAGGATTGCGTCAAAATGTGGCATCGCCAGAAAGAATCCCTGGACCCACCCTGCCTTGTGTCCACAGTTAAGGCTGGTAGTGTTGGTGTAATGATGTGGTGAATGTTTTCTTCTTACACATTGGGCCCCTTAATGCCAGTCCAGCGTCATTTGAATGATGCACCTTATCGGAGTATTATTGCTGAATACAAGCACTCCTTTACAGCTGCAATTTTTCCATCTTCTCATGATTACTTCCAATATGATGTGCAGTAGTACAAGACTTGGACTTACTAAATGTTCTTGAAGTTGAATGTTATCTTGTACTCATAAGGTGGATCTCTCTCTTGATACTTTCTGACCCCCGGATTGGCTTATTTGGACTATGGCTTAATACCCAGTTGCAGGCATCATTACATACCTTTTCCCCCAAAAAGGGCCTCGTTTTTGAGCTCACTACCACGAGAGAGAAACACTTTGTTGGACTAGCACTAGCCTGTGCACTAGAGCACGTTCCACTTCAAAAATATTTTGTAAAGAATTTTAGTTAAAGGACTATCGCCATTTTATTTCCCAAATGTGAAATCATCACCATGCGAACTGATTGTGTTGAGGCTATTTAGATCAAAGAATAGATTGGCAAGTCTGACACCTGGTATTCATATCATGTTAGTGTAGTTTGTCAGAAAATTCTTAACAACTCAAATATGTGCTGTGTCAAATTTTTTTTTGCCATGATGATGGCACGTGTTTGAATTGGGATGACCGTTAAACTTTTCGTAAAATTTGGATCAAACAGCTCTGATTTCCAGGGCGGTGAACAGCTACTCAAACATTGGCCCTTTATTCATTAATCTGATCGTAAAAGTTTGCGATTTTCACCCACAGTTATGTTATTCATTAACAAGATTCTGTATCTCTACGATCAAAATCCTGTCTGTTAGGTGTGAAGTAGTGTACACAACAGTGAGTTAGGGCCATTGTGGAGGAAGGAGTAATATTCCAAGAAAAAGATTAATCTCTGAGGTGACTCAGTCTTCATCTTCTGAAACGAGATTAGGTTGAACAGTTATTCACATGTCCTTGCACTGTTTAGTGAAGTTATTCTATGAATTCCATAACAAGCACCCCCTCAAATTCCAACAAAATATTTTGCTGGATGTTTATCTTCACTTGCCCCACCCTTGTGCCACGGTTCTACGGTTGTCTAATAGTGAAAATGTTTGCGTGAACTACTAACTATTTCCAGTACAGGAGAATAATCCTACTGCAAGAGAGGGATCAGATAGCCATATTTAATTATTGACTATATTTTAGTATTACTAGCATTATCGGTTGTTGGTATAAATAAGAAGGTGATTATTGAAAATCGCACACGCTGATTATCGAGAAATAGTCCGAATCTCTTGAGCAATCACCTCAAGCGACTCAGCAAAATGGCGGCCAATTGTTTTGTCACCGTAAGTGAGGAAGAATTACAAATTATGAAAGAAAATGCTGTTCCTCAAAGCACTAAAGATGTGATGAAGTTTGATCTAAAACTATTCAAAGGTAAGGTGGAATTGTGATTTATTTTTATCGATTTCAAAGCAAAGTATTTTATGTGACTCGGCACAGGTAAGTGACAAGTCTGCGGCGTTTCTTTATTGCAGCCGCATGCTGCTTTTGAAGTTTGAAATTAATTTTTTTTTAAAATATGATTTAAAAAATTTTAATAATCACCTGTGCATTTATACTAAAACAATTATCCGTCTCAGGCTCAGTGAATATCAATGAATGTACCTTGACTGTATATTATTCACCAATATTCACTTTACCTTCAGCAAATAATTGTTAAATGTGTTTTCCCAATATGGTCACTGTTAGAATTGCCACTTCTATACAAACTTGTGTAGAGATTGTTGACAAATTTGTCATTATTTGTTTCCATTTGACAGCTTTGACACTTTTTCGTTAATATTGAAAATAAAAATTCAGCCAGTTAGATCTGATATTGTGAACAAATCTTTAAACAATAGCAGTGTGACTTGCAACTCAATTATTAGCAAGCTGAAAACAAGCTGGCTTTTTTAAATCAATCAGTATACTATAAACTTTTTTTTTAGACCCTTGTTAGGATTATATTAAGTTTCTATCAACTTCGTTGGGGTTTTCCAGTGCAAAGTTGTTTTAGCACTAACTAATGGGTGTAAAACTGTGTGGTGTATATGGGACATCATTATTTTATAGTAAATCTATAAAACCAGGAAAACAAAAACTTGTGTGGCTTGTAGATATCACATTTCTGGTATAACCAGATCATTACTCAAATGTAGCTCCTCTATTTTACTGATAAAAGAGGCTTCTGGTTCCCTACATGAGTGGCTGTTGAGGAAGACATGTTTACAGTCTGAAAGACGTTTCAGTGTCTTAGACAATTCAGAGTTGGGATTGTCACTTACTTGTTGAAAAATGACTGTCTGGTGTTTTTAAGCCCCTGAAGTTCTCTCTTGCTACTTCATATCCCACTTTCATTTTTATTCAAGCGTGTAAAATATTTTGGAACTTTATAAAACATCTATGGTATTAGTATGCTCTTCTTAGTTTGCCCATTGAGTTTCAAGGTCTGATTTTTTTTTTTTCCGTTTTACTGGGTCTCTACATATGACTCATAATGCTGCTGCTCATGGCTCCCCTTGACAGGAATAAGATTTGTTTTTTGCAGAATTAGAGCATTGAATGAGCTATTATTTATGTGAGTGATTTTAGTTATTTGCAATAAAGCCAAACAGTTTTAAGGTTGATAAATGAAAAGAATAAGGGAAATTTGTTAAACTGTTGAACACTAGTTTCAGTTTGCACCTTCCATGTCATCTGTAAATATTTCAGCATTAGAAGAACAAAGCCTGTAATTTTGATGGGATTCTTTGAAACAGTAACTTCTTTGACCTAGTGTGATAGAGTGATAAGGTAAGAAAAGTCCCATGCGTGCCAGGGTCTGTCCCCTAACGTAATTATATGTCTGATAAAGGTCTAAAGAAACAGCTTGACCTGCCTTAAGAGTTTTGATTGTACAGTAATTTTCTGCATGCTTCATTTTATAAGAATATGCATCAGTATGAAATTGGTCCTTTGCCAACTTGACCAATACCACACTGGGTTTAAGCAGAAACGACGTAATGCTCCAACCATGGTGCATATTTGATTTTATGAGAGAGAATGGCGCAGAGTTTTAAGTTATTTCCTATACAGTACATATTGTCCTGATTACACCTTATAAACTATGATGAAATGTCTCTTCAAATGTTTATTGGTCATGTGTAAGGAAGTCTAGCATAGATAAAGGGATGTGTAGATGAACACCCTATGATTTGCAATGAAATGCATCTAGCTTAGTTGGTTTATTCAAACTGTTGAGTGCTCAAAACGGTAAAAGTATTTTTCCTGCATGATTCTAAAGCTGTAGTGTATAATTTTTGGGAGTAAAAGGAGAGGGGGTTACAGGGCAGGGCTGGCATATGATCAACATGCAGTTACCCACTGAGTATTCCCCACTCTGAGGATATGATCTGCTTTGGGTGTCCTCAGAATTAAAGGATTATGAGAAATTAAAAAAGAAATTCATAATGCACATCAACATGACTATTACTGAATACTGGTTGCAGAAGGACCTCTCGGTTCCTCTGCTTTAATCTGACAGCATGCTGCTGTGTAGGGTAGCATCCAGCTGCATCAGAAATGGCTCCATACACCTACAAGTGTGAAAGACACAAACTAGCCTACTAACTCTAGCTATCTGAAATACAAGTCTTGTGTCTGGTTTCTTCCAATTTGTATATTTTGTTTGCTCTGTGTTCATGATATTCTTACTTCTGCCAACTTCATTGGAGGAGGTTATGTTTTTGCCTCCGTTTGTTTGTCTTTTCCCAACACAACTGAAAGTAGTGAATGAATTTTGAGGAAAGATGGGCCAAGGAATGATTGATTAGCTTTTGATGCAAGTCAAGTTTATTTGTATAGCACTTTTAACAGACATTGTTGCAAAGCAGCTTTACAGAAAATTGAAGATTTTAAACATGAGCTAATTTTATCCCTAAAAAATGTATCTATCCATGATGAGCAAGCCCGTGGCGAGGAAAAACTCCCTCAGACGACTTGAGGAAGAAACCTTGAGAGGAACCAGACTCAAAAGGGAACCCATCCTCATCTGGGTGATAGCATGATTATAAATAGCTTGCTTCTATAATTGTGCCCTATATAGTCACAAAGTACAACTGCGTAACCAGGAAATTCATTATAGTTTTAACATGAAGTCTATTCAGTTGAAGTTACCAACTATTCATGACAACTGCAGTCCTAAAGTTGGCAAGTCAACTGTAGGTCCTCAGCAATAGATGCATTACTGTAAATGTCCAGAGCCATCTTCCAAGCGCAACTTTTGAATGTCCATATAGTGCCATCCTCCACAGGAGCAATGTGACGAGACTCCAGGCAGACATAGGGCATCAGGATAGATCAGGCAGGTCCAAAGAGCAGAAGAGGTCAGCATCACTGGTCTCAGGATCAACATGTAACTCAACAGGGAGAGAGACAGAGGCGTGGAGGAGAGAAGAGAATCTGAATATGTGGCTTGGCAGAGGTATGCAGTCTATTGAGTGCTCTTCTACAACCCCGATTCCAAAAAAGTTGGGACAAAGTACAAATTGTAAATAAAAACGGAATGCAATGATGTGGAAGTTTCAAAATTCCATATTTTATTCAGAATAGAACATAGATGACATATCAAATGTTTCAACTGAGAAAATATCATTTAAAGAGAAAAATTAGGTGATTTTAAATTTCATGACAACACATCTCAAAGTTGGGACAAGGCCATGTTTACCACTGTGAGACATCCCCTTTTCTCTTTACAACAGTCTGTAAACGTCTGGGGACTGAGGAGACAAGTTGCTCAAGTTTAGGGAGAGGAATGTTAACCCATTCTTGTCTAATGTAGGATTCTAGTTGCTCAACTGTCTTAGGTCTTTTTTGTCGTATCTTCCGTTTTATGATGCGCCAAATGTTTTCTATGGGTGAAAGATCTGGACTGCAGGCTGGCCAGTTCAGTACCCGGACCCTTCTTCTACGCAGCCATGATGCTGTAATTGATGCAGTATGTGGTTTGGCATTGTCATGTTGGAAAATGCAAGGTCTTCCCTGAAAGAGACGTCGTCTGGATGGGAGCATATGTTGCTCTAGAACCTGGATATACCTTTCAGCATTGATGGTGTCTTTCCAGATGTGTAAGCTGCCCATGCCACACGCACTAATGCAACCCCATATCATCAGAGATGCAGGCTTCTGAACTGAGCGCTGATGACAACTTGGGTCGTCCTTCTCCTCTTTAGTCCGAATGACACGGCGTCCCTGATTTCCATAAAGAACTTCAAATTTTGATTTGTCTGACCACAGAACAGTTTTCCACTTTGACACAGTCCATTTTAAATGAGCCTTGGCCCAGAGAAGACGTCTGCGCTTCTGGATCATGTTTCGATCCGGCTTCTTCTTTGAACTATAGAGTTTTAGCTGGCAACGGCGGATGGCACAGTGAATTGTGTTCACAGATAATGTTCTCTGGAAATATTCCTGAGCCCATTTTGTGATTTCCAAAACAGAAGCATGCCTGTATGTGATGCAGTGCCGTCTAAGGGCCCGAAGATCACGGGCACCCAGTATGGTTTTCCGGCCTTGACCCTTACACACAGAGATTCTTCCAGATTATCGGAATCTTTTGGTGATATTATGCACTGTAGATGATATGTTCAAACTCTTTGCAGTTTTACACTGTTGAACCCCTTTCTGATATTGCTCCACTATTTGTCGGCGCAGAATTAGGGGGATTGGTGATCCTCTTCCCATCTTTACTTCTGAGAGCCGCTGTCACTCCAAGATGCTCTTTTTATACCCAGTCATGTTAATAACCTATTGCCAGTTGACCTAAAGAGTTGCAGTTTGGTCCTCCAGCTGTTCCTTTTTTGTACCTTTTAACTTTTCCAGCCTCTTATTGCCCCCATCCCAACTTTTTTGAGATGTGTTGCTGTCATGAAATTTCAAAATATCTCACTTTCGACATTTGATATGTTGTCTATGTTCTATTGTGAATACAATATCAGTTTTTGAGATTTGTAAATTATTGCATTCCGTTTTTATTTACAATGTGTACTTTGTTCCAACTTTTTTGGAATTTTGGAACACAATCATTAGCTTCTCATTAAAGTGCAGGGCAAATAATGGTTGCCTCCGAAATGGGGAAAATGTTGCCTCAGGAGGATGTCTAACAAGACAGTGAGGCATCAAGGACCATCAAAAACTGTTAAAACTCTTGTTTCCTGTCTTCTAAGGTGCTTTCAAACTGCCCTCAGTTGAAGGCAGCATTGATGAATCCTTGTTGCTGCTGACAAATCTCTGGGGCAGCTCCCTCAAGCAAAGTGTGCATAGGTATTCACATCTCTGCTGTGGAACTTTGCAGCTCCTTCATTGTTATCTTTGTTGCATCTCTGATTAATGTCCTCCTTGCCCGGTCTGTGAGTTTTGGTGGTCTGTGAGTTAATTGTGCTTTGTGGGATATTCAAAGTTTGGGATTAAAAAAAAAATAGACTCAACCCTGATCTACACTTCTCCACAACCTTGTCTCTGACATGTTTGGAGTGTTCCTTGGTTTTCATGTTGCTTGCTTAGTAGTGTTGCAGTGTCAGGGTCCTTCCAGAATAGGTTGATTTATACAGATATCATGTGACACTTTGCACGCAGGTGGATCTTAATCAACTAATTATGTGACTTATGAAGTGAATTGGTTGGACCAGCTCTTATTTAGGGGTTTCATACGAAAGGGGGTGAATACCTATGCACACTCCAGATTCCCCCCCCCCCCCATCTTATTGTTTTGTGTCAAAAAAAATTGCACCTTTTAAAGTGGTAGGCATGTTGTGTAAATCAAATGGCGCTAGCCCCTAAAAATCCATTTTAATTACAGCTTGTAATGTGACAGAACAGGATACACTTGGAAAATTGTGACACATGATGCATTTTGGATGCACATGAATTCTACGTGCATTGGCAGGGAATGCCCCTTGCAGAACCCCTTGTATCCTTGTGCATGTTGGCTTGCAAAGAGTATATAGCCGGCCTTACTATCTACAGTGAGACCAGTGGTTGAAAAAAAAATCTAGACATCTCGTGGCCCACCAGTATTAAGGTTAGAGCCTCAGAGCCCAGGTTCAAATCGGGATCATCGCCTTAACTTTTAAAGAGATTCAAGAGTTGCAGTGCCCTCCATGATTATTGGCATCCCTTGTAAAAATTAGTAAAAAAATCTTGGGCCATAGAGGACTGGAGTAAGGTGGTCATTTCTGAGGAGTCCAATTTTCAGCTTTTCCCATCACCTGGCTGTCTAATGGTTAGACGGAGACCTGGAGAGGCCTATAAGCCACAGTGTCTTGAACCCATTGTGAAATTTGGTGGAGGATCAGTGATGATCTGGGGGTGCTTCAGTAAGGCTGGAATGGGGCAGATTTTGGTTTGTGAAGGACACATGAATCAAGGCATGTACAATGTTATCCTGGAAGAAAACTTGCCTCCTTCTGCTCTGACAATGTTCCCTAACTCTGAGGATTGGGTTTTCCAGCAGGACAGTGCTCCATGCCACACAGCCAGGTCAACCAAGGTGTGGATGGAGGACCACAAGATCAAGACCCTGTCATAGTCAGCCCAATCTCCAGATCTGAACCCCACTGAAAACATCTGGAGTGTGTGTGTATTTTATTTATATATATGTGTGTTTGGGTGAGATTGCAAGTGAGGTGCAGAGGTGTTCTTTATAAATATAATTACAGTAAAGTGCAGAGGTGCAATAGTCTAGAGGCAGGATCAAGGTCAGTAGTCCAACTACTTGGGGGAAGAAACTGTTCTTATGTCTTGCTGTGGTGGTTCTGATGGACTGGAATCATCTCCCTCATGGGAGACCTTTGAAGAGTTAGTGACTGGGTTGGGAGGAGTCAGCAATGATCTTGGCAGCCTGTCTTGTTCGCATGGTGTACACTGAGACGATGGGGGTGAGGTTACAGCCAATGATTGTCCATGCTGTTCGAATGATGTATTTTAGCCTCCAGATGCCTTGCTTGGTGGCTGAGCGGAACCAGACTGTGGTGAAGGAGAACAGATTCGGTGATGGCTATGTGATGCCTTTCTCTTGTTGCATTCCTTTGGTCCCTGGATGCTTTTAACTACTTGGCTCTATAGCTTCACAGCATAAAACTGGTGCTTCTTAGTACCATTGGCATGCAGTCTGTGCGTGCCATGGCTGCATTGGCGAATGAAAGGCCATGCTGATATGAACCCAGCTAAAAGGTTTGGAAGATGCAACTACTCATACTTTTTGTTTGTTATTTTGAATTGAATGTGAGAAAAGCAATATAGACATGAATACTGTTTTCAAACCTAGCATTTCTCAAATTTTACTTGAAAGTAAAGACTTGAGTCCATACACTCACTCACACTATGACCAAAAGTTTGTGGACACCTGACCAACACACACACACATATATATGTGATTGTTTCATTTCATTTTATTTGAAAGGGACCATGTGCAATTAAAAACATATGTTGCCATTTGATGCATTGCACCAGAGTTAGCCTTAGGCTAATTTACATCTGCAGTCCCTTGCAGATTGTTGAACATCCCATTCCAGATTTAGTTTCCTTTTGCTGTTATTATAACCTCCACTCTTCTGTAAAGGCTTTCCACTGGATTTTGAGTGTGGCTGTGGGGATTTGAGTTCATTCAGCCACAAGAGCATGAAGGCCAGGTGCTTATTTTGGGTGAGGAGACCAGTTGGCATTCATTTTCATCCCAAACTTGTTGAGTGGGTTTGAGGTCCGGGCATTTTGCAGGACATTAAAATTCTTCCACACTATCTTTCTTAATGGACCTTTTTTTTTTTTAACTTTAATTTTTATTGATGTTTTCATTCAACAGTGAGAAATAACAATCACACCAAAAGAAAAAAAAATACACAAAGACCAAAAAAAAAAAAGAAAAACTGAAACTTGGGGAATCACATTGTATTTTCAGTCTTCCTCTCCAGGGTCATTATGACCGTCTATGTTTGAGTCCTTATATAGAATCCATTTTGTCCATTTTTGTTCTCCTTGCTCCTCTTGTAGTCTTGTATGAAATGTCATCTTTTCCGTTATGTAGATTTCCTCTACAATCGCCAGCCATTGATTTTGGGTAGGTGGGTCCACTTTACACCAGTTTTTGGTTATAGCTTTTTTACTAGCTGTTAGCAGAACTTTAACTAAATACTTATCTTTGTTTTGGATATTTCCCTCCATTAGATTACACAAGTAAAGTGTCTTACTGTTCATAGGAACATCATATCCTAGTATTGTTTGTAGAGTATTATGAACCATTCCCCAGAACACAGATATCTTATGACGATTCCAAAAGATATGAGCATGGTTTGCTTGTAATTCACGGGACTCCCTAAAGTGAATGACGCATGAAATGGAATGACGAATGACAGGTAGTAAATTTGAACAATAAATGGTCCATTGTCATTCAGATTCTTACAAATGGAATAACGATTGAAATCTTTAGTTTTAGACCTCCCTAGGATAAGATAAGTCATTCAAGCTGTCATTCGTCATTCCATTTCATGCGTCATTCACTTTAGGGAGTCCCGTAATTCACCACATTCTCTCCAACGTGCAATTTGTGTTGGAGTATTTGTTCATCATCATGGGAGTGATGAAGTATCTTATCAAGTTTTTCCAAGAGAACTCCCTCCATGTCCGTGAGTTGGTGGATGTTTGGTGTGTAATCCACATATTTTGCCAATCTTCATCTGTGATTTCTATGCCAAGTTCTGATTTCCATTTCTCTTTTACATAATCAGTTGAATTTGTATTTGCTGTCAATGCTTGATATATTACAGACACACTTCTGATTGGTTTTCCTGAGTATGATTTGTTTAAAATTTGAATTACACCACTCACTTCTATGTAGGGGTCTCTTTTAATTTCCTTCTTATAATAGTCCCTTAGTTGTAAATATCTATGAAAATCACGTTTCCCCAGGCCATACCTGTTCATCATGTTTTGAAAACTCTCCAGCTCCACTTTCACTTCCAAGGTGCACCATGCTGTTATTCCCCTATCTATCCATGACTTGAACCCTTTATCATATGTATTTGGTTTGAAATTTTCATCAAATGCCACCCACTTTAATTGTCTTATATTAATTATTTTATGTGTTTTTACTACTTTGAACCATAATTCCAAAGTGAAAGCAGTAATTGGATCTATTTTGTCCTGAATTTTCTTGTAAATTTCTTTATCTCCAGTGATACTCAGGGTTGGGTATCCATTGAATTCTCTTTCCATGGTTTTCCATTTTGCTATATAGTCTGGTTTACACCAGCAAACAATATATCTAAATTGGGCTGCATGGTAGTACTCCTTCAGTTTTGGAAGGCCCAATCCGCCCCTATCTTTTGGTAGCTGGAGAGTTTCATATCTCAGAGCCTGGGTAGTATATTCATTCTGATAGTCTCAACACGTGAACTTAAGTCTAATGGTAGTGTGGACCACCTTTCAATATCTTTTTGGATGTCCTGAGTCATATTATTATAGTTTGCCTTATATAATTTAGTCAATTTTTTAGTGATTTGGACCCCCAAATATTTGATTTTTTTTTTGTTTCCAATTAAAATTAAATGCTTCTTGTATCTGCCTTGAAGGGGTATAATGCAATGTTAGTATTTGTGTTTTTGATATGTTTATCTTATATCCTGAGAGATACCCATATGCTTCAAACACTTTTATCAACTCGGGGAGCGATTCATCTGGCCGTGTGAGGTAGGCTATGATGTCATCTGCAAAAAGCCCTATCTTGTGTTCTGTGTCGTTCATCATTATGCCTTTAATTTTGTCATTCTGTCGGACTGTTTGGGCCAATGGCTCAATAAATAGGGCGAATAGTGCTGGCGACAAGCAGCAGCCTTGTCTAGTTGATCTTTGAAGGTCTATTTTATTTGTCAGGCTACCATTAACTTTGATTCTGGCATTAGGTTGGTGATAGTGTCTTTATACATTGCACTGATTCACTATCGAACCCAAATCTTTCTAAAACTTTGTATAGGAATCTCCAATTAACCGAATCAAAGGCTTTCTCTGCATCGACACTTATTAGTCGAGTGTCCTGTTTGTCTCTTTGAGCTTTATCTACTATATGCAAAGTTCTCCTGATGTTATCTTGCGTTTGCCGGTTTTTAATGAATCCTGTTTGATCCTCGTCTATTATGTCTTCTAAAAATGTGTTCAATCTATTCGAAATAATAGATGTATAAATCTTATAGTCTACATTTAATAATGAAATTGGTCTATAATTTCCACATTGTTCTTTATCCTTGCCAGGTTTTGGAAGTATAGTAATTATTGCTTCATCCCAAGAGGGTGGAATTTTATTTTCCTTCAGGGTCCAGTTAAAGGATGCCAGAAGCAGTGGTGCCAATTCGTCCTTAAATACCTTATACCACTCAGCAGGATAGCCGTCACTGCCCGGGCTCTTTTTATTTTTTAGCTTATTAATTGTATCCAGCACTTCCTCCATTGTTATTTCAGCCGTCAGTATTTTGTTCTGTTCAAGGCCAATTGAGGGTAGATCCAGGGAACTCAAGACCACCTCCATCTCTTCCTCACTTGCTGATGTTGGTTGTGCATATAATTCACTATAATATCGCTGAAAGACCTTCTCTATAGCCTCTGGTGAACTTACTTGCATCTGAGTGTGGGGATCTCTTATATTATTAATTGTTTGCTGTTTTCTTATGCGCTTTGCCAATAATTTTGTAGCTCGTGGTCCGGTTTCATGGTAACTCTGTTTCAAATACTGTTGCTTTTTCTCGACCTCGTCCATTAACACGTCATTTATTTTAGCCTTTAAGTTCTTGATTTCTTGGTATATATTTTGTTTTTTGGTTTTTTGGAAGTCTGTTTCTAATTCCCTTAATTTCTTCATGCTCTTTTTGTATGTTTCTGTTCTAGTCTTTTTGATTAGTGCAGCTTCCGCTATTAATTTCCCCCTAATGACAGCTTTCATGGCATCCCAGAGTACTGTTGGGTCCACTTCACCATTGTTATTTTCCTCAACATATGTTTTGATTTCTCCTTTAATCCTTTCCTGTCTGTTTATTATTCAGCAAACCTGTGTTCAGTCTCCATACTGTTTGTCGTTTTCTTTTATTTAAACCAATTTTTAAATAAAGTGGATTGTGGTCCGACACAGCTGCCCCTCCGATACTGCATTCCTCCACTAGATGACAGTCCCCAACACTCATAAAAAAGTAGTCTATCCTCGAATGCACATTATGGGTAGCCGAGTAGTGTGTATATTCTCTCCCTAGTGGATGTAAGATTCTCCACACATCGATCAGGCCCATCTCCTCCAATGACATATTAACAAATTTTGATATTCGCTTTTTGCTTCTTTTAAGACTTGTTGTATCGTTTTTATGGCATAATGCTACATTTATGTCATCCCCACAGATTATAATACCTTTTGATTCCACAGCGATGGTATCGAATAGATGCTTAAAAAAATGCTTATTGCTTCCTGGAGGTGCATACACATTAATCAATGTTATTGGTTCATTCATTAGCTTTCCCCTTACAATAACAAATCTCCCCTCTTTATCTTTGTATTCTCTTTCACATTCCAGTTGGATTGAGTTCGCCAGCAGTATTATCACCCCTCTTTTATGCCCTTGCCTGTATGTACTGTAATATAGGGTTTTGTAGCCAAATGTTCTGAGTTTTTCATGCTCTAACTGTGATAAATGGGTCTCTTGCAAGAACACAATTTCTGACTTTTCCTTTCTTAGTTTTGTCATAACCCTCCCTCTTTTTGCTGGCGTACTCAAACCGTTTACATTCATTGACATTATCTTGATGTTAGTCATATTACCATCACAGTTGTATTCTCAAGTGTACCCCAACAAATATGAATTAGGTAACTATGTACATATAACGCACTAACAAAAATAAAACCCAAAAACAAAGAGGGTTTCAACCTGCGGGGTGGTTTTCTCTTTATCCCAGTGCCCCTGTTACTGGGTGGAGAGGAAGTCCTCTGGTTAGAGGGCCTCTCCCTAGACTTAGTACCACTATGGCTATTTAGTCTAGACATGTCCAACTCCATTCACATCGTCAACCCCCCGCCCCCCATCGGACATCGTTGTAAAGGCTATTCCAAGAGATTTTAAGTGTTATCATTGATTTCACTATTGCAAATGAAATAAGTTTCACATTCTCTTAAATTCTTGTAACCTCTCCTTAAAGCGTTGTGCTGCCTTTTGTCGCATCCTCCTGTCACCAGCTCGTTGCCATCCCACTGTATCCACTTCACCTCGGTCCCGAGTTCTGCCCCACTCCGGAGCTGATGCACCGCTGCTCTCCCCTGCAACCGTCGGGTCCCTCTCCTCGTCTGGTTCTTCTACCGCGTAGCCCTTTGCCCTCATCGCTCGCGCTGCCTCTTTAGCATCTTCGTATGTTTTCACGCCATCATCCCAGAATATTCTCATTTTTGCGAGCGGAGTTTGAAATCTGATTCCTTCTTGTTTCAGTCTTTTTTTGAGGCTCGCATAAGTTTTCCATTTCTGCACAACTTCAGTCGCGTAATCATGGTCAAAGAAAACTTTTTTGTTTCCTATAATTATTGCTTTCTTTTCTTTGCCCCATACCTTTTGCAGGATCATTTCCTTAGTCTCGAATTGCAAGAAATTGACGACAATAGACCGGGGCGTCGCGTCTGGACCAGGTTTTTTCGCGAGGGCTTGGTGGCAGCGTTGGATGTGGAGCTCCGTTCTTTCTGGTAGACCGAGTTCAGTGATTAGCAGGTGCTCCACATATTTGTTTACCGATTCAAAGTCTCTTTCTGCGTCTTCCGGTACTCCATAAATACGCAGATTATTCCTCCGTGATCTGCCTTCTAAATCGGTTAACTTCTCTTGTAGATGGTGTGTCTGTTGGGACATCTCCCTCATAAGAGCACACGAGTCCGCCTGCCACTCTTCAAGTTCAGCGATACGAGCCTGCGCATCTTCAATGCTAGCGCCCTGTGTTTGTAGTTCCTGTCGGTTTTCAGAGTGCTTGCGGTCCATTTCTTCCCGTATGGTTCTGATCTCATTCTTTATCTCACTTTTGAACGAGGTTAGGTCTTTGTGGAACTCACTTTTTAGCTCCTTTATTTCTTTTTTGATGTCTGCGAGCCCATCTCTTAGCTCCTCTGTGAGATTTGCCATTTTAATGTCCTCGAGGTAGTCCGCTTTGGCTTCTTTAGAGGTTGTTTCACGTTTCTTCTCCTTGTGATTTTTACTCTTGCAACTTCTTGTTGAGATTCCTTTACTCATAGTTTGCCTTTAGGCCATCGAGTTGTATATTTATGTCTTTTTCCTTCCGACTGGGGGGAGCTGGCTAACCCTGCGACCACTCACGCCGCCATCTTCCCTCTCTCGTCTTAATGGACCTTAGTGCACAGGGGCATTGTCATGCTGGAACAGGTAGACATCCCTTCACATCCCATGCAATTTAATGCCCCCTTGGTGGTTCATTTTGAGGAGTATCATTCTTTCATCTTCCTTTCATTTTCAAGTTTTTCCAGACACTCCTCAGCCTTGCTGTAAGGCATCTGTCATGACTGTTTTACATTTTTTTTCTACATAAGGGCATACCTCAAAGGAGAAAATGTACTGAACCAAAGGTTCAAGGGATGTGCATATGCTCTTGATGCATGTTTTTCTGTTATGAATGACTGTATATTCAGTCAATTCTGTAATGGTTTGAGATGAAGCATTCATAGTTTTACCACTTGGGCTGCTGCTGTCAACATCCCTTTGTCATAGAAAGTGTATGTATGTATGTGTAGAGAGACCCTGATGTGGATGGAGCACAGAAGCACTGCAGGCGGTTGCTTTGCGTCTTAATTATTATCTTTATTGTTGCTTTTCAGCACACAACTCAAACTCTCTCTCGCACGCATACACACAGGCTACTATCAAGCCCTCGGTGCCGACCTCCCCTTCTCACTCTCCTTTTATAGGGCACGGTCACTGGAGGAGACACACAAACACACGTTAATTGACAACAGGTGTAGCGATATGACCACTCACCTTCTCTGACTCCTCCCTCCATTCACAGACTGATGCTCGACCATGCCCCCGCTGCCACTGTATGCATGTATGAATGAATGAACGAATGATCCCAACTATGACCATCACTGAGACCAACAAGCTGATATACATCACAGCAACAATGATCCTGGAAATGCTTGGCTATATGATGGACACAAACTGTAAAGTGCAATATCCACCATGGAAGAGAAGGTTGGAGGCTAAGATCAAGGTGACCCTGAGAGAAGTTAGCCAGCTATCAGAACTCCAGAAAGGTATGATGAGGAAAGGGTACCTAAGAAATACAGCAAGCTGTCCATACCTGCGGCCCTACAGACTGCCAAACAAAGACTCGCAGTCCTGGCTACTCATCTAAGGAAGTATATAAGCAAAGCTGAAGCCAGGAGAATAAATAACATGTTCTCCACTCAACCATCAAAGGTGTACACCCAGTGGCAGGGTAATAACATGGTTCTAGATCCACCAAGGATGGAGACTGAACAAGACTGGAAAGGGATATGGGAGAAGGAAAAATCACATAATGACCGTGCTGAGTGGCTAATAGACCTGAGAGCCATATACAGCAATCTCCCTGAACAAGACCCAGTAACCATCACTGTGGTGGGCATCCAAGTAAGAGTCTCAAAAATGAAGACCTGGACAGCACCAGGCCCAGATATGGTTCACACCTTCTGGCTAAAGAAACTAACCTTACTACATGAGCACTTGGCAGCACAGATGAACCAGCTGCTCGTGGATGGGACTCGCCCCAAATGGCTGACTGAAGGTCAAACAGTCCTGATCCTGAAAGACCCACAGAAGGGAGCAGTCCCATCCAACTATCGCCCGATAACCTGCCTCGGCAAAACATGGAAGCTCCTGTCAGGCATCATGACGGATGAGTAGGCACATGACTCGATATATAAGTGAGGCCCAGAAAGGAATTGGTAGTAACACTAGAGGAGCAAAACATCAGCTCCTGGTAGACAGTGCAGTAGCTCCAGAATGCAGGACCAGACATACCAATCTATGCACCACCTGGATTGACAAAGCCTATGACTCAATGCTCCACACATGGATCCTGGAATGCTTGAAACTGTACAACAGGACTCTCAGAACCTTCATCAATAAGCCAATAACACAGGTTACCATCAAGTGCAGCATATACCAAGGAGATGCCCTGTCCCTGCTGCTGTTCTGCATAGTACTGAACCCCCTCAGCCAGATCACCAAGAGTGGCTATGGATACAGACCGTGAAATGGAGCAACCATCAGCCACCTTCTTTACATGGATGACATCAAGCTGTATGCCAGGTCTGAGCGAGACATCGACTTGCTGATCCATACCACCAGGATCTACAGCAGTGACATCCGAATGTTATTTGGACAAGATAAGTGTGCCTGGATGGTAACAAGGAGCAGGGAAAGCAGTCAAAACTGAGGGGGTGGTGCTACAAGAAGGCATAATGGGAGATGTGGAAGACAGCTACAAGTACCTTGGAATCCCACAGGCAAATGGCAACCATGGAGAGGCTGCTAGGAAAGCAGCAACAGCCAAATACCTACAGAGGGTGAGAGTAAGGCAAGTCCTGAGAAGTCAGCTGAATGAGAAGAACAAGGTCTGGGCCATCAACACCTACACCCTGCCAGTCATCAGATACTCTTCTTGCATAATAAGCTGGCTGAAGGAGGAGACAGAGGCCACTGACATCAGGACAAGAAAACTCCTGAGAATGTACGGAGGGTTTCACCCCAAGTCCAGCATCCTGAGGCTGTGCACTAAGACGAATGAAGGAGGCCAAGGACTAATGAGCGTCAGAGCCACTATCCAGGAGGAAACAACAAAGATTTATGAGTACATCAGGGAGATGGACCCGAATGATGAAGTGCTTAGTGAATACCTCAGGCACCATAAACCTGAGAAAGTGCAAGAGGAACCATCATGGAAAGACGCACACTGCACAGGATGTGCCACCAGCAGATAGAAGTGTGGCTGATACTGAAAAATCCTACCAGTGGCTAGATAAAGCTGGACTGGAAGAATGCACAGAGGCACTAATCATAGCTGCAACGGAACAGGCCCTGCGCACAAGATCAATAGAGGCTGGGGTCTCCCACATGAGGCAGGACCCCAGGTGCAGACTGTGCAAAGATGCCCCCGAGACAATCCAGTGCACAGCAACAGGATGTAAGATGCTAGCAGGAAGAGTGTACATGGAATGCCATAACCAAGTGGCTGGCATAGTGCACAAAAAAATCTGTGCCAAGTATGGGCTGGAAGTCCTGAGGTCAAAGTGGGACACATCTCTGAAAGTGGTTGAGAATGATCAAGCTAAGATCCTGTGGGACTTCCAGATACAGATGGACAAACTGGTAATGGCTAACCAACCGGACATGGTAGTGGTGTACAAATAGGAGAACAAGGCTGTGGTGATGGATGTGGCAATACCAAGTGACAATAACATCAGAAAAAAGGAACTTGAGAAGCTCGAAGTATCAAGGGCTGAAAGGAGAGGTAGAAAAGATGTGGAAGATGAAGACAACAATGGTCCCTGTGGTGATAGGAGCCCTTGGTGCAGTGACCCCCAAACTGGGAGAGTGGCTCCAACAGATACCAGGAACAACATCCGAGATCTCTGTCCAGAAAAGTGTAGTCCAGGGAACAACCAAGATACTGTGCAGGACCCTTAAATTCCCAGGCCTCTGGTAGAGGATCCGAGATGGGGGGGAATACTGCCCAAAGGAGGGGTGAGTGGAGATGTATATAATACAGCTCTGGCTTCCATCAAAAAAACTTGCATGCTTCAATTCCATTTATACAGTATGTAGTGCTTTTAACAAGAGACATGGTCACAGCAGCTTTTCAAAAACCTGGAAGTAGATTTAGATCCTTAATGATCAAGCCAGAGGCAACAGTGGCAAGGAAAAACTCCCTGAGAAAAGATGAAAGCTTAAGAGGACCCACACATGAAGCCTTAAGGGGAACCAGATTGAAAAGGGAACTCCTCCTCTTCTGGGTGACACCAGATAGTGTTGTGTTAAGTCAGTAGCCTTCCACAGCTGTATACTATAAAGTTAAGCAGTACAGAGATCAGGATCGGATCTCTGATCAGAGTCGGGATCAGATCAGGCTACAGAAGTCACATGGAGAGTGAGTGAGTACAAATATATAATTAGATTTGCTCTTATCCTTCAGTGCTTTAGGGAATGTACATTTGTAATCAGAGTGGAAGCAGGGACTCCAGCAGTTCTAGACATGACAACATAGCTAAAATGAGACTGAAAAGGTAATACAGGAGTGAAAGCACCCTGGGACATAATGCGTACTGATTTCTCTACCATCAACAAGTCGAAATGATTGCATGAGGTTGGGAGGGTGACGGCATCAAAACATCACAGTTTAGCAAATCTCTGTCCTATGGACATCCCCTTCCTTTCCTTCTGATGTGAAGTTTGTTAATGCACCTGCTGGAGCATTCAGACAGCAAGGCATTACAGTAGTCTGACCTGGAGGTAACAAAAGCATGGACTCCTTTATCTATACCCTGCAGTGACAACATATACTGCATGGTCAAATGTTTGTGGACACCTGACCATCAGACCCATATGTGCTTTTTGAACATCACAGATTTCCAGATTTAATCCTGCCTTTGCTGTTCTAATAACCTCTACTCTTCTGGGAAGGCTTTCCCAGAATAGGCAATCCCAGAATAGACAATCCCCACTAGAGTTTGGAATATGGCTGTGGGGACTTGCCCTTTTCAAGCGCATTAACGAAGTCAGGGTAAGGAGGCCTGGGGTGCAATCAGTATTCCGTTTCATCCCAAAGGTGTTCAGTGGGATTGAAGTCTGGGGTCTGTGCAGGACACTTGAGTTCTTCCATGCCAACTTTGTCAAACTGTGTTCATAGACCTTGTTTTGTGCACAGGGGCATTGTCATATTAGAATAGGTTGGGGCTTACCCATTAGTTCTAATGAAAGTCAATTGTAATGCTACAGCATGCAAACACATCCTATAAAATTGTGTGCTTCCTAATTTGTATCAATAGTTTGGGAAAAACTCACATAAAGGTATGATGGTCAGGTGTCCACAAGCTTTTGACCATATAGTGTATTTCTTGTCTTAGCTATATTTCTGAGATGCTATCCTGGTAATATCGTGTACATGAGTTTCAGATGAGACAGTCAGTCATTACTGTATGGTCTTGGACTGCAGCACATAAATTAAGTGAAAGGTCATTCAGAGTTACTACAGTATATAACCAGAAGGCTCCCTTGGCTTGAGAAGAAGTACTTCTGGCTTGTCAGAGATAAGTAGGAGGAAACTACTCGGCATCCAGTGTCTTGGTTCTGTCTTGGGTCCACTGCTTTTTTCTTTATATATGTTACCTCTGGGTGATGATATTCGTAAACATTGTATTAGTTTCCACTGTTATGCTGATGACACACAGTTGTATGTTTCTGCAAAACCAGATGAGAGTCACCAGCTTAATAGAATTGAGGAATGTGTGAAGGACATTAGACACTGGATGCTTATTAACTTCCTTCTGCTTAACTCTGACAAGACTGAAGTACTTGTACTCGGACCACATGCAGCTAGAAGTAAGTTTTCTGATTACATAGTAACTCTGGATGGCCTTTCTGGTTCTTCAGGTGCAGCAGTAAAAGACCTCAGAGTGATCATTGACCACAGTCTTTCATTTGAAATGCACATTGATAACATTACCCGGATAGCTTTCTTTCATCTCAGAAATATTGGTAAGATAAGAAATTTAATGTCACTACACGACGCAGAAAAACTAGTTCATGCTTTCGTTACCTCCAGGTTGGATTATTGTAATGCCTTACCGTCTGGATGTTCCAATAAGTGAATAAACAAGCTCCAGTTAGTTCAAAATGCAGCAGCAAGAGTCCTTACTAGAACTAGAAAATATGACCACATCACCCGTCTTATCCACACTACATTGGCTCCCAATCAAATTTTGCATTGATTATAAAACACTACTAATGACCTGTTAAACCACTGAATGGTCTCGCACCACAGTACCTGAGCGAACTTCTGGTCCTTTATGACCCACCATGCCTACTTAGATCAAAAGGTGCAGGCTATCTGCTGGTACCTTGTATAGTGAAGGCTACATCAGGGGGCAGAGCCTTTTCTTACAAAGCCCCACGGCTATGGAACAGCCTTCCAAGTAGTGTTTGGGAATCAGACACTGTCTCAGCTTTTAAGTCTAGGCTGAAAACATACCTGTTTAGTCAAGCCTTTTGTTAATGGTGTTTATGAGGTAAAGGAGTAGATCTGGAGGGTCCTCAGACATAGTGTTTTGGTAAACTGGGATGTATGGATACCAGACATGTGGACTCGAGTCATGTGACTTGGACTCGAGTCAGACTCGAGTCACCATTTTGATGACTTGAGACTTGAAATCCCTAGATGAGGAATGACTTGCAACTCGACTCGGACTTGCACGCTGTTGACTCGAGACTTGACTTGGACTTGACAGTTTTAGCTTGCAGTGACTTGGCGTATCAGGTATAAATATCCCCCCCCCCCCCCCCCCCCCCGATTTTGAATCCAAGTACACTCATTATTTGAATGCGGTGTAGCTCCTTGTCCTAGGCTACGGCAGCTCAATCCACTAGCACTAGGTGTCACTCAAGCACTTCAACTGGTTCAAATGAAAAACCAAACGGTGATGGGCAACGAGGACGCTGAATGATGAACGGACGGATAAAAACATGATTCCCCATGTAATTTCCTTTGGATTTAAAGAATACTCCAATACAGATGGCAAACGCATTGCTACGTGCAGAACATGTGGAGCCACAATCTCGGACAGCCAGTCAACCATATCAAACTTCGTTCATCACCTGAGGCTGCATAAGGAAAAGTAAGTAACAAAGCTAGGCTACAGCTAGCAAGAATCTGTACAGGCTAGTTGGTGGCTAGAAGTGGAATGTGTTAATATATTAACGCTGTCAAGGATTTGTTTTGCTTTGCTGAATGTAAAATAGTGAAGTAGATTTTTTATTGGATTGCTTTTGTGTTCAGTCTAGTGTTAGATTATGTGGGCTAGGCTACCAGTTAACACACATTGGGAAGGCATAGCCAGAAGGTGGTGATTTGGTCAGAGCAGAGAACGTTTACAAGATTGTTATAAAGGCTCTGGTCAGAACGACACAGACTTATGATAAGAACCGGACAGCAAAGGATAAAACGTGAATCAAATAAACAGTTACCCAGGCTGCAAACTAAGTATGTAAAACAGAAGTTCGCTCTTTGCAATGGGAAAGTCAGTGCTTGTCATGAAAGGCATTTAAACCACTGAGACGAGATGACTAGCAATGCAAGTTAAACCAGGCGTTTAACTGTTTGCTTCGTACTGCACCAAGTCGTGGACACTGTGCGATGTGTGTTATTAGTGCTGGGATTACGTGTCATCAGAGACATTCAATTCTATTCTCTTCCTCTCTCTGGTGTCATGTAGGCAATGTGAATAATGGGCCATTTGGGCTATGTAAAATGTAAGCTCAGCTGACGTTTTATAGCGCAGTACATCCCGACAGATTGGAGTGTAGCCTACTCCGACGCGAAGCATTATCCCACAGTCTTACCCAAACGACAGGGCACACAATGCCTCTACATAGCGTGGCTTTACCAGTGCATTTATTAGTCTCTGGCGAGAAACCAAATTCGCCAAAAGCATGCAACTTGGATCTGGAGGATTCCGCTGAACATTCTGAAATTCACAACAACTGTTTATTCTACTTTATTATACGGCTCTCTAGAATGTTGCCAGGGCTTCATTCTCACATTCTGGCCAGAGCCCTAGAGGACTCTGATTCTGGCTACATCGTCACAACGTTCTGTGTTTACTGAGGCTACCGGTATTTTAGCGAGTGTTTAGTGAATGCATTGTGGTCTAGCTAAACTGCTTAAGGGAACATCCTGGCTGACTTCTATTAAACATTATACTGTGTATAAACAAATATGTTCAGATTAAATGAACTCAGACTTGGATATTGAAAATGATAAAAACATGTTAATGTCTACATGATTAAAAACAGAAAACAAGTAGGCCTACTAATTTAACTTTTTTTTTCTTGTTTAGATTTGCAGAATATCTGAAGAACAAGATCATCCCAAGTGAGACAGAGCAGCCATCCATTTCTAGATTCCTTACTGCAAAAGATACACAGTACAATGCTACCCACCCACAACAAAAAGCCATCACAAATTCAATACTAACAGATTTGGTCATTGGATGCAGCATCCCTCTCTCAGTAGTGGAGAACAGATATTTCTGGAATTTTTTGTCAGTTAGTTGGTCTCTCTCACACACACAAACATACTCAAGTCACGTTGTATTGTGTTAAAGGCATGTCATGTTGTATGTTGGGACAGTGCCTAACTTCAGAAGGAAAACCATTCTTTGATTCTAAAAGTACACAGATCATCTGTTAGCTTGGACTTTGAGTTTCATGTCTTAAAATGCACATGAAAAACATTTTTATGTGAAAAATGACATGAATGAAATGAAAAGAAAATGATTTTTGTTACACAGTACCAGTACTAGTTTTGTTTAGAATTTTGTTTTAATTTCTCACTAATTTTCCAATAAAAAATTTAAGGAAATGGTCATACTTTCACTCATTCTCACACCCTTAGCCTCAGATGTACACTGACTCACTCAAACTAAACTCACTGAAAATTTAGGATGCTTTACTAACGTTAACTAACTAATCATTGTCTCCTCTGAGATTCTTTGATTGTCTTGGGGCACAAGCTCTAAAACATTTTAAAACGGAAAAGAATGGGTGTACTGTAGTTACTTGTGCTGACTCTATGAATCATTGACATTACATTACATTTAGCAGACATTTTTATCCAAGGTGACTGGCAAAGGAGGACATACACTGCAGTGTGGAGAGGTAATACATTTGTGATCAAAAATGTGTTGATTGCCTGTAGAATAAATGGTGACTTGTTAGGGACTTGGAAAAAAATTAGACTTGGACTCGACTCAGGCTTGGGTAGGACTTGGACTTGACTTGGTCAAAAGTGCCTTGACTTGTGACTTGACTCAGACTTGAGTGGTAGGACTTGAGACTTACTTGTGACTTGCACATTAGTGACTTTGTCCCACCTCTGATGGATACTGTCAATCCCCCACTCGCTTGCTCACTCAAGTTTGTTGACGGTGTATTGCAGCGTTTCTCAACCTTTTTTCAGTCACGGCACCCTTCAGAAGTATGCAAATTCTCAAGGCACCCCCATATAAAATATACGCAGTCATGCTGACCATACGCTGACCCCGGGAGTAGTGATGTGACATAGGAAAGGGGTCCGTGAGACAAATTTTGATGATGCATGAGGCAGCGATGATCTGCATTAGTGTAACTATTGTTTTTTGGAATTTTAATTCATTTTATTTATTTCAGTGTTAGAATATATACTTTTTTGACGGCACCCCTAACAAAGCCAGACGGCACCCTGGTTGAGAAAGGCTGGTGTATTGGCTGGCTGCTTTATGTCCTGGGGCTCCCTCATGCCTGTGTTACCTTCTGGCTCTCCCCTTTTAGTTAGGCTGTCATAGTTAGTTTTGCCAGAGTCCCTGCTTGCACTCAGCGCAAAATGTATACTGTTCCTACTTATTCAGGTGATATTGGGCATACCTAACAACCTGTGTTTTCTCCCCCCCCCAATCTGTCCCTCTGAGTTGCATGTCAAACCTGAGATCGAGATGCTGACCTTTTCTGCTCCTCGGACCTGCCTGATCCATCCTGATGCCCTATGTCTGGTTGGAGTCTCATCACATCGCTCCTGTGGAGGACGGCCCCATATGGACAGTTGAAAGTCACACCTGGAAGACGCTCTGGCCGCTTACAGTAATGCCTTTATGGCTGAGGACTACAGTTGACTTGCTAACTTTAGGACTGCAGTTGTCATGAACAGTTTTGCACTCAAGTTTCCATCAATGAAGAGTTATAACATCAATGAAACTGACTTCATGTTAAAACTGTTAATGTTATAGTCATGTTGTCTGTTGTTGCCCAAATGAGGATGGGTTCCCTTTTGAGTCTGGTTCCTCTCGAGGTTTCTTCCTCATGTCGTCTGAGGGAGTTTTTCCTTGCCACCGTCGCCACAGGCTTGCTCATTGGGGATAGATTAGAGATAAAATTAGCTCATGTCTTAAGTCATTCAAATTCTGTAAAGCTGCTTTGGGACAATGTCTATTGTTAAAAGCGCTATAAAACTAAACTTGTCTTGAATTTCAGCGAGTAAACAAGCACGGAGTCAGATGAACCGAAATTATCCAGATAACCGGGGTTCCACGTGTGACCTCCTGCGAGATTAGCCCTGGGGCAAGGCTGCCTTTTTCTGGGATCTGGAAGCCGTGATTTATTGGTAGTTTTGTGCTTGATAATAAAATAACAAATAATTAATATTATTTTCCCCCTGCTTTAGGAATAAATTTTGGTCGTTACTAATTATATATATTCATTTTAAAGCATTACAATAAGCCCTTACATACACTTTAAGAACAACAACTTTATTCATCATATGTACACTTGTGAAATTCCTCTGTGCATTTAACCCAGCTGAATCAGTGAACACACACATCTGCGCACACGCTTTAGCAAAGAGCACACACACATACCCAGAGCAGTGGGCAGCCATGCTAACAGCACCCGGGGAGCGATTGGGGTAGGCGCCTCACTCAAAGGCGCCTCAGCCTAAGGCCGCCCCACGTTAACTTAACCGCATGTCTTTCAACTGTGGGGTAAACCGGAGCACCCAGAGGAAACCCATGCAGACATGGGGAGAACATGCAAACTCCACACAGAAAGGCCCTCGTTGGCTGTTGGGCTCAAACCCAGAACCTTCTTGCTGTGAGGCAACAGTGCTAACCACTACACCACCGTGCTGCCCCTGCTACTAAAGTCTTGGTGTCAGATACAAGAGCACACTGTGATATCTCGAGAGGCTGCGTCATCGAGGGGCGCTACGTCATACGCAGATGGCTCCAATTTCTGGCAGCTATAACTCCATCTGGTGGTGGAGTTGGGAACTTCACCCTCAGCACCCAACACGGCAACACACCTGTGGCCACTGAGGGCCTGATGAGTAAGAGGACTTTGTGAGAGTTTAAAACTCTGAGTGAAGCTCTCGGGGGGGAGAGAGGTTCATGGACTCCCGTCGCTGAGTGGAACTTGCTGGGCAGAGTATTCAGCGAAAGGCTCATCTGGAATTCTTACCTGAGGGATTTGTGCACTGAAATACTTACCTGTGTCACGACCGCCTGCCATCGGGCTAAAGACTACAGGGATTGTTAACTGGACTCAAAGTAAGGCAGAAGATTTTGTTTGTTCTGAGAACGGGATATTGGACTGAAGGAAACCTGCCTATAAGTTTATTGTTCTAAAGCCAGAGACATTGCTTGAGTTGACTTCTGGGAATCCATTTTCGTTTGAATATTGAACTTTGAGTTGCCTTTTCTGTTTAATTCCCTGGCATCACATTAAAAATCTTGATTCATTTTAACTTCTGTGTCCTTGCAATGATTGATGGGTCCCGCCGAGAGTCAGCCCGCCTCTCGTGATATCACAACACCTTCAGAGGTCTTGTAGAGTCCATGCCTTGATGGGTCATGGCTGTTTTGGTGGCACAAGGTGGACCTTTACATTATTAGGCAGGTTGTTTTAATGTTATGCCTGTTCAGTGTAGCAGTGGAAACGGTTTACAAATGATTCTACCCAGAATGCCATTGTACCATGCATTAGGTTTTGATCTGTCTATAGCGAAGGAGGTTGAATTGATAAAGTATGATCTAGGACTGTAGACCTCTGCTGCCAAAGTGGTTCTGCCTCACTGATTGCTCCAGGAGCAAACAGTCGCTGACACAGACACAGCTGCTCAGAGATGTTTGAGTTTATTGTTGGACAAACATGAGTATATTCACATTCAAGAGTATGTTGGGGGCGGCATGGTGGTGTAGTGGTTAGCACTGTCGCCTCAGAGCAAGAAGGTCCTGGGTTCGAGCCCAGTGGCCAACGGGGACCTTTCTGTGTGGAGTTTGCATGTTCTTCCTGTGTCCGCGTGGGTTTCTTCCGGGTGCTCCGGTTTCCCCCACAGTCCAAAGACACGCAGGTTAGGCTAATTGGTAGCTCTAAATTGACCGTAGGTGTGAATGTGAGTGTGAATGGTTCTTTGTGTCTGTGTCAGCCCTGTGATGACCTGGCGACTTGTCCAGGGTGTGCCCCGCCTCTCGCCCAAGTCAGCTGGGATAGGCTCCAGCTTGCCTGCGACCCTGTAGAACAGGATAAGTGGCTACAGATAATGGATGGATAGAAGAATGTTGTAGCTATGTGATTGGATGGTGATTTAATTGACAGCTAAGTTATCGAAGTAGAACGTAAATGGGTGATGAAGCATTGCATCACTGATTTAGACTACACCAGGGGTTCTCAACCTTTTCCGCTTTGAGGCTCACCTATTCATACTTGTACGGAGTTAAAAAAAAAAAAATCCCCAATTATTTTGGCTTATCTATTCTATTAGAATCTAATAATCTACTGTAAAGTGTATTAACAGAATGCAACATCATTTTCTGTTACAGATGGGAGCCCAATGATTAAATAAATGCAATAAAAACAAAACTTTTTTTTTAATTGTAGGTATTGTATTTAAAACTGTATGGATGTGCCAGAAGCCAACATAAAACCATGCATGCAGGTTATTCTCAGTCAAAAGGAGTTAATAATCCAGAAGTATGGAGTCTGATCGATTAACATGAGAACTATTGCCATGTTTGTGTACAGCAAACAAGCAAGTTATTAAAACCAAGAAGTATCTTCAAAAGAAGTGGATATAGAAGCCACTCAATGGGATAGAGCCTTACACATTAACAAAGAAGGATTTTTTTCCTTTAAGTTGGAAAATTATCCATCTGTTGAGTTCCCTGATATCTCAAACTACCTGGTGCTGCAGACATTATTCTCCATGGACAAACAGATGAAAACCTGGCAGAGCATGGAGGCCTACAACTTTTTCTATGTGGCTGGGTTAAAGATCTGGGGATCAGGACACTACAGAATAGGCGACGGTTGACGGATCTAAATGCAGGAAGAGTGTTTGTGAGCAGGCATAATATTTACAAAAGCAAAACAGAAAGCAAAATATTTAAACATCGTTATAAACATGGCTAGAAACAAATGTGACCATGATAATGCTTCACGAAGCCTCTGTACAAACAGCATCTGTATCTGCTGATTGTGCTCAAATCAGTACCAAGTGTTTCTCATAATGATCGGGTCCCAAACACTCGCACAACACGCTCGGTGAGTGCGCGCAGCCGCTCGAGCTGTGCCAGACTCAAGCGCGCAAAGGCATGACAGTCAAGTGTTCACCTACTGTGTGACCACAACTTTTAGCTCACGTGTATATTGTCACCAAAATGCCTCATTTTCATTGATAACGCGTTGCGAGCTGCAGTGACCATAGCTTAATGAGGCAGATGTGACGTCGAAGGCAACCCAGCAATTGTACCCTACTATGAGTAAAAAATTAACTTCAACTTGAAAAAAATTTGCGGTCCACTAGATGGTGCTTTACCCAGTGGTTGAGAAACACTGGAGTACACTACTGTATGAAAAAATAGAGACATTATGTACCATTACATCACCTGTCAGGATCATTGTCTTATGAAAAGAAAAAATATATATTATTGGTAAACATAACCCTTATTAAGCAGAGAGCAGAATGTGCAAGCGAAGATAAATCTCAAGGATTTAACTTAACCAAAACAAGTAGCAATCAGGATTGCCTGTACCGGTTTCAAGAACAACTCAAATATCTCTATCACCATGTTTACAAATAATTCTACCCAGAGGTAGCATATGTAGAGAAAAGAGCAGCTGATCTAGGACAGAACCTTGAATTTTGTGTGCATAGAGAAGTCACAGTTAATATTTACAATCTAATAACTGTCAGTCAGATAAGACCTGAGCCGGGAAAGAACTATTCTGTTGCCTGGTCCAAAGCCACAATGATTCCTGACCATTACTGATTAAATAGATCATTAATGAATAACTTGGTCATTCAGAGACTATGAGCTATGCTGCAAGAAAGGAGAGCAGCACCTTCCCAAGTGGTGTGGATATCATCCCACTCTAAAAAAAAGCGAGTCTTGCCATCAAAAGTACTCAAAATATTTACAAAGCTCAAGGATCATAACTTTATAAGCTACACCACCATGCTGCATGGGACCAGAGTAACCTCTAACTAATGAAGGCATACACTGTTAACTTCTAGATCAATAATTTGGAAAGGCTGCTCTTTCCTAAAACTGCACTAGGATAGCGGATATAACCACATGGGCTTGGGATTACTTTGGCAAACCTTTATCAAGCACTACAATACATAGTTGTATCCAAAAATGCCAGTTAAAACTTGACTGTGTCAGTGCCCTTGGCAAAGGTTACTTACATGTCTGTGTTGGCCCATTACTTACCACTTTGTAATGTTGCCATTCCTTCTTACAACACTTAAAAGATGTTTAGGAACTGAAGGCACGGAGTGATAGTGTTTCAAGTGTTAATTTGTCCCATTTTTCCTGCAAACCGATCTAAAGGTGTGCAACAGTATGGGGTCATCATTGTCATATTTTTTGTTTCAAAATCAGCTACACATTCTCAATTGGGACAGGCACCCTCTTCTTCCACAGCTATGCCTTTGTAATGTGTGCAGAATGTGGTTTTGCACTGACTTTTTGAAATATCCCTGGAAAAGATATTGGCTTGAAGGCAGCATATGTTGTTCCAAAATCTCAGTGTACTTCTCTGCATTAATGCTGCCAACACAAATGTGTAAGTAACCTTTGCCAAGGGCACTGACACAGTAAAGTTTTAACTGGCATTTTTGGATATAACTATGTATTGTAGTGCTTGACAAAGGTTTGCTAAAGTAATCCCAAGCCCATGTGGTTATAGCCACTATCCTAGTGCATCTCAAACAATTAGAATATTGTGTAAAAATTGTTTTTGGTAATTTAATTCGAAAAGATAAACTTTCATATTCTATATTCATTACATGTAAAATAAAATATTGCAAGCCTTTTTGTTTTAATTTTGATGATTGTGGCATATAGCTCATGAAAATCAGAAATCCAGTATCTCAAATTATTAGAATATTTTATTTCGAGTTTGAGTAAAACAGTATAAACACCATGCATCTCTCGGTCTAGTTCAGTACATGCAACGACAATCATGGGGAAGACTGCTGACTTGACGGTTGTCCAACAGATGATCATCGACACCCTCCACAAGGAGGTTAAGCTACAGAAGGTCTCTGGTGAAAAGGCTGGCTGGAAAAGGTGCTCAAGCAACAGGGATGGCCGCTGTCTTGAGAGGATTGTCAAAAAAAAGTTGATTCAAGAACTTGGGAGAGCTTCACAAGGAGTGGACTAAAGCTGGTGTCAGTGCATCAAGAGCCACCACGCACAGACGTCTTCAGGAAGGGGGCTACAACTGTCGCATTCCTAATATCAAGCCACTCCTGAACCAGAGACAATGTCAGAAGCATCTTACCTGGGCTAAGGAGAGAAAGAACTGGACTGTTGCTCAGTGGTTCAAAGTCTTCTTTTCAAGTGAAAGTAAACTTTGCATTTCATTTGGAAATCAAGGTCCTAGAGTCTGGAGGAAGAGTGGAGAGGAATCAAAGTTGTGTGACGTTTCCGTAGTCTGTGATAATTTGGGGTGCCATGTCATCTGCTGGTGTTGGTCCACTGTGTTTTGTCCAGTCAACTGTTTATGCAGCTGTCTACCAGAAGATTTTAGTGCATTTCATTCTTCCATCTGCTGACAAGCTTTATGGAGATGCTGATTTCCTTTTCCAGCAGGACTTAGCACCTGCCCACATTGCCAAAACTACTACCAAATGGTTTACTGACCATGATATTACTGTGCTTGATTGGCCAGCCAACTCACCTGACCTGAACCCTTTAGAGAATTTGTGGTATTATCAAGAAGATGATGAGAAACACCCGACCCAAAAATACAGATGAGCTGAAGGCCGCTATCAAAGCAACCTAGGCTTCAAGAACACTTCAGCAATGCTACAGGCTGATTGCCTCCATGCCACGCCGCATTGATGCAGTAATTCATGGTAAAGGAGCCGCAACCAAGTACTGAGTGTATAAATGAAAATGCTTTTCAGAAGTTGGACATTTCTGTATTGTAAATCATTTTTTAATTGATCTTACAAAATATTCTAATAATTTGAGATACTGGATTTCTGATTTTCATGAGCTGTAAGCCATAATAATCAAAATTAAAACAAAAAAGGCTTTAAATATTTTACTTTGTGTAATGAAATATAGAATATATGAAAGTTTACCTTTTTTGAATTCAGTTATGAAAAAAAAGGACGTCACGATATTCTCATTTTTTGAGATGCACTATTAGATGAATGACGGTTCTGATACAGTGCCGTCAAGTCAACTTTATTGTTAAATATGCTATACATGCTTGACATACAGCACAGATGAAATTTCAGTCCTCTCTGACCCACGGTGCAAACAGGCAATGCAATAAATAAAAATAGAATAATTGAAAAAAACAAACAAAATAAACAGTATAAACACTCTAGATAGGAACTAGACATACAACCCCTGGCAGAAAATATGGAATCACTACTCCTGGAGGATGTTCATTCAGCAGTTTTACTTTGTAGCAAAAAAAAGAAATCACAGACATGACACAAAATTGTGGGTGGTAGAAATGGGCAACTGGACTTGCTTGAAGATTCTTGTTTTCGGGGACTCACAGGAGGACAGTGAGAGTCAGATTGCCATTGATCACCCTAACGGGCAATCCTTTGATCACCCTAATGACTCGCCATTCACATCCAGCCTCCAGCGACCCACACCAACATGATGCCTCAATGACACCTTAGATGAGCTGGTCATCAGAATTCTGATTCTGAGCCAGGAGAGGATAAATATCTGATACTCCCTATTAGTCAGACAGAACTGAGGAAGCCTTTTGGATGAGAGGTGAAACGTTTTCAAGAATCTTCAAGCAAGTCCAGTTGCCCATTTCTACCACCCACAGATTACTATGACCTGGATGATTGAGAATCTTCACAGACATGACACAAAATTGTTTTATTTAACAGCTGAACATTCTGGCTTTGTAAAATATACCTCAAAAAAATTATATGAAATTGTTGTAATTAATGGCACATTTTTTTTAAAGATCAAGCAGAAGAAAAAATTATGGAGTCACTCAATGATGAGGAAAAAATTATGGAATCAAGCTATAACTTGCATTTCTAAAACAAATATCCGCACAAGCCTAAGGCCCTGTCCACACGGCAACGGATTCAGGTGACTCCGATACAATTGCTTATCGTTTAGGCCTGGCGTCCAGACGGCACCGGCGTTTTGGGTGTCCAAAACGCAATCTTTTTGAGAACGGGTTCCAGAGTGGAAAGATCTGGCAACGTTGCCATTGTGAAGTCGTCTGGATGAGTAGAACGGATTTGTTTACGATGACGTCACAACCACATGACTGTGAGTGCTTCACGCCAGGTAGAAGTGTAACGAATATCACCAGGAAAAAGCCTTACAGAGCACTAGTGAGAGTGAAACACGAGCTTGGATATTATTATTATTATTATTATTATGTTCAGTGTTAGTTCACAGTAGTAATGCAAGAAGCAGAATAGTGAGAGTAATAGTGAAGCAAAAACATGCAATTGTACAAACACTGCAGCTCTACAGCAAAATATTCATTTATGAAATGGTCTGATTCTTAACACCAATAGTGCCAATGATCTTCTCATTGCGATGCGAGTTGTCAACAAATCCTATAACTTGGTTCATGAAACGCGCTTACAAAATATTTTCACTGTGAATATTTATTGTGTAATGGTGCAAAGTGAGAGAGAGAGAGATCCCGCCAGCAAAAATAGGGAAAAAAAGGAGTGATCTCACCTCTTCAGATGTTTTAGTCCTACAATACATTCCTCAAAAAGGGCGTAGAGGAGCAAATTAATCCATCAACGTGTAGCATTCAATTTATTCCGGACCATTAAAGACGCCGCCTTCCACGTAGAATCATACGTCATCCTCACCGCCATATTGGATAGGTCAAAGCGGAGAATAAAGATTCATGCGCTGCCTTTAACTGTACCAACAGGTTTACTGTCCAAACGAGATCACATGGGATTACCTTTCACAGGTGAGAAACAACAAATTAATCCATCAACGTGTAGCATTCAATTTATTCCGGACCATTAAAGACGCCGCCTTCCGCGTAGAATCATACGTCATCCTCGCCGCCATATTGGATAGGTCAAAGCGGAGAATAAAGATTAGCTGCGTTTAACTGTACCAACAGGTTTGCCGTCCAAACGAGATCACATGGGATTACCTTTCACAGGTGAGACTGGAAAAATACTTTTCATTGTATTTGGTCATTATAATGTAATTTTACGAACAGATTTTCCTGACTTTGTGGCTAATATGAAGTCTCGTGCATAATAGTTTATGCGCATGCGTCCTTACTACTTCTATTGTTCTGGTGTCTCCGAAGGGACCGTCTTACAGCGCCCCTAGAGGTGTGGCATGTGTATTGCATCGTTTTCAGCAAGCGTTGCGTTGCCATATAGACCTGATATTTTACTGATCGTTGCCCATTTGGACGCGATATATTTTTAAATAACATCTCGTTGCCGTTGTCGTGTGGACGTAGCCTTAGGCTACGTTTACATTAGACCGTATCTGTCTTGTTTTCTTCGCGGATGCACTCTCCGTTTACATTAAACCGCCTGGAAACGCCAGGAAACGGGAATCCGCCAGCGTCCACGTATTCAATCCAGATCGTGTCGGCTCCGGTGCTGTGTAAACATTCAGAATACGCGGATACGCTGTGCTGAGCTCTAGCTGGCGTCTCATTGGACAACGTCACTGTGACATCCACCTTCCTGATTCGCTGGCGTTGGTCATGTGACGCGACTGCTGAAAAACGGCGCGGACTTCCGCCTTGTATCACCTTTCATTAAAGAGTATAAAAGTATGAAAATACCGCAAATACTGATGCAAATACTGCCCATTGTGTAGTTATGATTGTCTTTAGGCTTGCCATCCTTCCACTTGCAAGTGGTAAGTGACTTGCGCTGGGATCACACACACACAGCGGCTCAGTCCCGAATCACAGCTTGTTCACTTCACTCGCGCGCTCTGTGAGCTGCACAAGGCCGGAGTGCGCACCCTCCAGAGGGCACTCGCTGTTCAGGGCGGAGTGATTTGGAGCGCAGGATGCCTGCGGAGCCGAGCGTATCCGTGTATTGGTATTGCTGTGTGCACGCAAATCGTGTATTGGTGTTGCTGTGTGCACACTAATCGTTTTAAAAACGTTAATCTGATGATCCGCTGATACGGTCTAATGTAAACATGGGCTTAGTCTGCAGTTAAAAGAGACTGCTTGTAGACCTGAATGAGCTGTTGCACCTGGCTGATTGACAGAAAACATGGCCCCAACAAGAGAGCTGTCAGTTGAAAGTGGAAAGGATTATAAAACTCCTTAAAGAAGGTAATTCAACATGGTGTGTGGTAAAAGATGTTGGGTGTTTCCAGTCAGCTGTGTCTAAAATTTGGAGCAAGTACAAACAAAATGGGAAGGTTGTAAAAGGGAAACATACAGGTAGATCAAGGCGTCAGGACAGGAAACTCAAAGCAAGATGCCTTGAAAATAGACAATGCACAATAAAAGAAATTAAAAACAAATGGGCAGAAACAGGAGTCAATGTTTGTGACCAAAATGTAAGAAATCGGCGGAAGGAAATGGGATTTACATACAGAAAAGCCAAACGTTAACCATCATTAACACCTAAACAGAAGAAAACAAGGTTACAGAGGGGTTAAAGAGAAGGAGTCATGGACTGTGGGTGATTGGATGAAAGTTATATTCAGTGATGAATCATGAATCTGCATTGGCCAAGGAGATGATGCTGGAACTTTTGTTTGGTGCTGTTCCAATGAAACATATAAAGATGACTGCCTGAAGAAAACAAGCAAATTTCCACAGTCATTGATGATATGGGGTTGGATGTCAGGTAAAGGACCTGGGCAGATGGCAGTCATTACCTCTACAGTAAATGCACAGGTGTACATTGAAATTTTGGACACTTTTCTCATTCCATCAATCAAAAGTACTTTTGGTGGTGATTAAATCATTTTTCAGGATGATAATGCATCTTGCTACAGAGCAAAGAGCATTAAAACTTTTCTTCAGGAAAGGCAGATCAACTCAATGGCATGGCCAGCAAACAGTCTGGATCTCAATCCAATTGAAAATATATGGTGGAAATTGGAAAAAAAAAAAAAAGTCCATGACAAGGCTCCATCCTGCAAAGCTGATCTGTCAACTGCTATACGAGAAAGTTGGAACCTGACTGATAAAGAATATTGTTTTTCATTAGTGAAGTACACATCTCAAAGAATTCAAGCTGTCATAAAAGCCAGGGGAGGTGCAGCAAAGTACTAATTGTGATTTTTTTTTTAATTTATGATTCCATAATTTTTTCCTCATCATTGAGTGATTCCATAATTTTTTCTTCTACTTGATCTTGAAAAAAATGTGCCATTAATTACAAAAAATTCATTTAATTTTTTTGAGGTATATTTTACAAAGCCAGAATGTTCAGTTGTTAAATTAGATAATTTTGTGTCATATCTGTGATTTTTTTTTTTTTTTTTTTTTTGGGGGGGTACAAAGTAAAACAGCTGAATTAACATCCTCCAGGAGTAGTGATTCCATATTTTTTGCCAGGGGTTGTAGACTAAACACTCAGACAATATAAACAGTATAAGCACTAGATACAACAAGACCTAGACTAAAGACTCTGAAGGATCTGAGATCATGGGTATAAAGCTTAGGCTTGCGTTCTTGCCCTTTGCGCACCAAAATTCCTTCAGGTTCTTTCAATCGTTGAATGATGATATGCACCGTAGAGGGTGAAATATTCAAATCCCTTCCTACCTTTCTTTAAGGAACATTGTTTTTAAACATTTCAATAATTTCCTCATGCATTTGTTGACAAACTGGAGATCCTCAGCTCATCTGTACTACTCAAAGACTAGGCCTTTCTTAGATACTGATTTTATACCAAATCATCATTACAATCACCTGTTGACATCACTTGTTTAAAATCACCCCATCCCAACTTCATGTGTTGTTGGTCTGAAATGCAGGAATGGATGTATATTAACAAATGAAATGAAGTTGACTAGACAAAACATGAAATATCTTGGGTTCATACTGTTTGCAACTATGAGTCAAAATAAATTTAGAAAGTACCACTTTCCTCTTTTTATTTGCCTTTTGCATACCATCCCAACTTTTCTGATTTGGGGTTGTATCATTATGAAGTGTGTGTAAGATATGTAATGAATACAGCAATTGCTAGATGAACCCAAATACTTAATACATGAATAATACATTGCCTTACCTGAAAGAGACACCTGAGAAAGAAAGGGTGCGCTTACCAAGTTTGAAAGTACCTATTGTAAGAATGAAACCACCATTTTAGTAATGTCAGTTTATACAAAAACCCTAACATCATATAACAATGTAAGTCCTCCAAATTCCCATTCCTTACCAGGCAGCAGGCATGAAAAACTATTTTAAAATATGAAGGAGACAAAATTGAAATATCTGTATTGGGAACTGAAATAATTTGGTCAGTTTCATTATGCAAATCTATATCAAACCAAGATGAAATGCAGAGTTGCCACAACCAGCACCAATACCCTTGAAATATGTCTAATTACAGCACATGCAACAGATATGGACCTGTTATTTATAGAATATGGCAAAATACTTGTATAGTGATTTTTTTCCCCCGTGTTTATTTTTCCAGAAAAAAAATATCAAAGTGATGCGATTTTATTGCTACTGACTCTGGATACTTACCAGACATTATACATATTTCAGATGTGCATTGTTCATTTTCTTTTTTTATGTCAGCATGGAGGGGGCAGAGTAGGACTGAGGGCTACACAGAGGGATAATATAATTGCACTTATTTTTCTTTAATATGCACTGAATTAGGCGGCACGGTGGTGTAGTGGTTAGCGCTGTCGCCTCACAGCAAGAAGGTCCGGGTTCGAGCCCCGTGGCCGGCGAGGGCCTTTCTGTGCGAAGTTTGCATGTTCTCCCCGTGTCCACGTGGGTTTCCTCCAGGTGCTCTGGTTTCCCCCACAGTCCAAAGACATGCAGGTTAGGTTAACTGGTGACTCTAAATTGACTGTAGGTGTGAATGGTTGTCTGTGTCTGTGTCAGCCCTGTGATGACCTGGCGACTTGTCCAGGGTGTACCCCGCCTTTCGCCTGTAGTCAGCTGGGATAGGCTCCAGCTTGCCTGTGACCCTGTAGAACAGGATAAAGCAGCTAGAGATAATGAGATGAGATGCACTGAATTAACAATTCATTCATATTATCTAGCTAAACACAGAGACTGTAACAAAGGAGAAGCGCAAAAAACAAAACAAACAAAAAAAACCTTCCCTCTAAACCTCGAAGTAGTTGCCCAGATGGAACAGACATTGAGGGGGGTTAAAAAAAAAACACAAAAAAAAACCTTGCGATTCAGATTAGACTATTTTTTATTTTTTTTTTTAATATAAATGTTCTTGTTTTTTTGTGGGCCTAGGTCTTCTTTGAAGATGGTGTTATTGATGTTCATTTTCTTTCATGTAATAATAATAATAATAATACTTTCACTTTGCACCAACTTTAATGTCTTGGGACTAATATTTATAATCCATTGCCCTGATTCTTCTAACCCAGCAATACCCATGTATTGCTACTTTTTCACGTAGGACCCAACAGTCTTTCTGGATAATACAGTGTTCATGTTTGAAGTAAGTTCATAAATGTCATGTCAACATCATTTCGTGATGGTTGGCTGCACACGTGGGCAAGTAATGACATGTCTCATGTAGTACACTTCCTACAGTAGTAGACTACTTCCTGAATAGTTCATGCTGTAATGTTATCAAACCATTTTTTTTTCTTTTGCCACTACATTCAATGGTATCCTGAGGTTGTCCTATTACGTAACTCAAGTATCTTAACTTGAGTGATGTGATGTAACTGAGCAGGGGTAGGTTTCCCGATAACATTGCCCTTTAGGGCCAAAGAGCGAGTTGAGAGACTCTCTGAAACAATGAATATTGTCTCTGTACGTGGTCTTCCCGAGCTCACTCGTAAGGAGAAGTCTAAAGAGCGTCTTTGCAATGCCCGATATAGGCATTAGTATTTGCTAAATCCAGTCAATGAGGTCACATGTCGTTTGTTTTTAACCAAAAACCAATGAAATATAAAGTGATTAAAATAAGATAATATAGCCTATTGTATCGTCTGGAAGCATTACATATATAATGTGGTAATTAATTAATGAAACTATTTTACATTTTTGGACGACTTTTATTTATTTAGTTTTATTCCAAGGATGTTTTTAATTAAATAAACAAACTTTCACACGAAAGAATGAACAAATAATAAACTAAATAATGAAGTAAATGTTTTCCCTGTGCCCACTCATTTCACTGTTACCCAAACATGCAGTTGGGATTATTTCAGCTGTTATTCACAATGCCAAGTTAGCAATGTTCTCCCTTATATGTGCGTGAACAGTGAGTGAGTGAGAGAGAGAGAGATACATGATGTGTGTGTACCTGATAGGTGTGATACCTGTGAAAAGTGATCTGTGTGTACCTAAGGAGGTTGAATTGACCTCCTTTTATATATTTTTATTTATATAAAAAGGTGTGTGTGTCAAACCTCTCTCTGACGCGTGTGCGCGCACACAAAATGTTACAGGTGCAGAAATGTCTCATTTATGACACCTAAATTCGATAATCACTTGCCTAATGGAGCTAAATTTGATGAAAATGTGGCGATATCAATGTGACATTACATAATTCCATAACCTATTGAAATATATTCATTATGTTTTTTGTCAATTTATTTAATAATTGACTTGACTTGCGGCACGGTGGTGTAGTGGTTAGCGCTGTCGCCTCACCGCAAGAAGGTCCGGGTTCGAGCCCCGTGGCCGGCGAGGGCCTTTCTGTGTGGAGTTTGCATGTTCTCCCCGTGTCCGCGTGGGTTTCCTCTGGGTACTCTGGTTTCCCCCACAGTCCAAAGACATGCAGGTTAGGTTAATTGGTGACTCTAAATTGACCGTAGGTGTGAATGTGAGTGTGAATGGTTGTCTGTGTCTATGTGTCAGCCCTGTGATGACCTGGTGACTTGTCCAGGGTGTACCCCGCCTTTCGCCCGTAGTCAGCTGGGATAGGCTCCAGCTTGCCTGCAACTCTGTAGAACAGGATAATGCGGCTAGAGATAATGAGATGAGACTTGATGTACTTGCAATGTACAAGAAAAATAATTGAACACCGGCAGCAGATTCGACACCAGTTTCCCCCGTTGACTGTGAGAGTCCCTCGGTAGTGCATGTGCATTCTGTGTATTTGGCTGCGAGCGAGTCGCTCTTTGTTTTGAACGAGTGTTCCGGGTCTCTTGTAAATTCAGAGCAAACTAAAGGACTACTTGGGGTATGATGATGTTCAGGAAAACCACTTTACCTCCCAAGATCCATCGTCAAGCTAATTAAAGACACTCTTGGCCTTAAGAGGCTTTCGGGAAACCCACCCCAGTTCATTTTAACCAGTTTACAGACTTGCTCATTGGTCATAAGCTTTGTCTGTTTATGAATTTATTGTTCATAAAATTTCCCCAACGTTTCTTAATGTCAGGTATGCTTAGGCAATAAGATTTTACATATATCCACGTTTTTCCTTGGTATTTAATTCTCAACTGCTGCATTTTTTCCCCCCTCCTGATTGAAACGGTCATGCTTAAGAGGCTTTATTTGAATTCCCTTGGCAAGCAACTGGAGGTGGAGCTACAGGAGCTATAAATAGTTTTGAATAGAAAACATTCAGACAAGAGCTAAGAAAAATAGCACGGTCTCAGATAACAGATTAAAGTTACTAATAAAACTGGTTTCTGTGGTATCTAGACTCTTCTCACTGAAGTACCTGAAATGATTTGTCGGCTTGATTCAACTGTATTCCATGGAATGCCATTTGAGCACCTTTTCTCAAAGGTTAAAGCGAGAGAATGCAGAAGAACAGGCTTACACAGATTCATTTTTCATAATAGCAGATTTCCCCTATGTACAAGATGATTCTCGACTACGCAATTGCAAATGTGGGACAGAAATTATCTAATTATTAATAAGTGCCAAGATAGATGATGATAATAATGGTATTTGGAAGCCCTGTCGCCTCACAGCGAGAAGGTCCTGGGTTCGAGCCCAGCGGCCGGCGAGGGCCTTTCTGTGCGGAGTTTGCATGTTCTCCCCGTGTCCGCGTGGGTTTCCTCCGGGTGCTCCGGTTTCCCCCACAGTCCAAAGACATGCAGGTTAGGTTAACTGGTGACTCTAAATTGACCGTAGGTGTGAATGTGAGTGTGAATGGTTGTCTGTGTCTATGTGTCAGCCCTGTGATGACCTGGCGACTTGTCCAGGGTGTACCCCGCCTTTCACCCGTAGTCAGCTGGGATAGGCTCCAGCTTGCCTGCGACCCTGTAGAACAGGATAAAGCGGCTACGGATAATGGATGGATGGTATTTGGAATCTGGGCTAGAAAAAGCCCAGATGGTAACCGATGCAAACGTGGCATTTCAGTTTTTGGATTAAAATGAGCAGGTGTATCACTTCTGAATTGTGTCGATCATTTAGTATTCACATTCAGATGATTTATTTTCTGCTGTTGTATGATGCTATGTGGCAGGCACGTGCACGCATAGGGCTTTAGGGGTGCTTGAGCCCCTGCCCTTTTTGCCTCGAATTAAATGTTGCCCTTTTAAAATAATAATAATAATCCTAATAATAAATAATACAGTCCTGTTAGACGTTTAAAACAACGGCGGTACAACAGTTAGCCCTTTTCAAACTGTATACACATGACATTTGGGCGTTTGTAGGGCTACTGACATTTGTGCGAGTAATTTAAGTCTCTGTAGTTTAATAATCTGCTTGTTAACTGACGTGACCTGACCTGTTACTGTTCACAATCGATTGCCTCGGCCGTGCTTCAGTGTACATGCAAGTATCGTCGGGAAGCTTACATTCTCCTCTTGTGTATATATAACTAGTGGAGAGGTCTTTCTCCAAGCTAAAGCTTGTGAAAAATGTACTTGGAAGCCTATGCAAAGAAGAGAGGCTCTCTGATCTCCTTCTCCTCTTGATTGAAAAAGACATATCCATGAATCACAATGAGGTCATTAATATCTACAGGGACATGGCCCCCAGAAGGTTACTGCTTTAAGGCCCCTGGAATGTTAGGCTTCTACCTTATGAGAGGAAGGACTGATTTTTATCATTTTGTCCATTAGGCTATTTACTTATTTGTTCAAAGTTCAGGTTTCACTGTTCAATGTTAAATCTTTAACAATAAAAAAGCCTAATAATGCACCAGTGTTTTATTGCTTTGCATGTCTTCCAAGCCTATGATAATGTGAGTGACAATTTTGCTGACACCAAAGAAATGGCAATTGCATATCACTTTCACCAACACAGGACACATAGCTAAGTACTTACCTTCCTATTAGTACGTTAATTTTAATTCTACATTTCCATATTTTGGAAAGGACCGGAAAAGAAAAAATCATGCACTTGCTGCCCTTTTTCTGACTTTGAGCCCCTGCCCCTCTATAATCCTGTGCACGTCCCTGCTATGCGGGTCTGATGAAGTGGCCTGAAGGTGGGCCATGACTCATTTGCTATCAGTGGTGATCTTTAACTCCTCTTAATTCCATCCACGATTTCATTTCTGTAGGACGCATTATTAGATACACTGGTTTATTAAAAAAAAAAATAAAAAAAAAAATCAGCATCAGCTGAAATACCAATAATTATTTTCTAATAAGGTTGAATATGTGGCTGGAATAGAGTAGGATTTATAGATATTTAGTAACAACGGCGATGATGGAGGGAGTTTTTTAAGACTATGAAAAGAAAAAAAAAGTGTTTCGAATTTACGCAGGCTCTATGAAATGCGTAGATGTGTAACCTGGCGCTAAGTGGATCGCGACACATGATGAGAAATGTCAGCTTTTTCGAAGGGGATCTTTGTGGTTTTTCGGTCCACTCCCACCTCCGGCTGCCCACTCATTTTAAAACGTGTGATGTTGCTCAGAGATGCTCCAGTTCTCATTATGGACACCGACTATCCTGAGGTGAGGATGCTGCACGGGCACACAGCCGTCGGCCTGGAGACGCGCGGACGGAGGAAGCTGCCGGTGCTGCTCTTCACCAACAGCATCCTGACGTGCGCCTGTGTGGCTCTGTGCGTCTACACCATCTACAGAACCCAAGAGAAAGCCTGGGTAAGCGCACACATCCGCACACAGGACGGGCTGCGAACCGCTTTAGTCCTGCTTCGGCTCAGATTCTGCTCTGTTTCACAGGGATGAAAAAGCGCCAGGGTGGGTATTTTTTTCTTTTGTTTTAATGGTGACGGGTTTTTCCAAACTGGTTTTTACCTTTAGAGCTAAAACAAACAAACAAACCAAAAACCTTTGAACATCGAAGATGTTTGCGTAGTGGGTGATTCTAATGTTATTTCATAAGCTTTAACTGTATTATAGCACTAGAAATAGATACAGATTGAAATTATATATATACAATAATTATACATCCATACATACATTTATGAATGAATGAATGGTTTATACCTTATTCTAAATAGAAGGCTGTTTTTTACGAGTTCCAATTTATAAAACAACTGTTTGTGCTTTGTCTCCTTGGTACCATATTGTACGTTTTTATATAATTTTTAAAAAAGATTTTTTTAGTTGGTGTCTCACAACTCTTTTTGAGTGGTCCCTAACACTTTTTATTTTTGTCAAAGGGAGGGGGGTAATTTGACACCGGAATAAAGTTTGTCTGTCTGTCTGTCTGTCTGTCTACATTAGACACAGCACAGTCCTTGGTGTCAAATGAACGGAGTCCAACTGGTGTTTCGAATGAACACTGTCCGATAGACACCTGTGTCCTTTCTGTAAACAGGAAATGTAAAATTGTGATATCTGGCAATCTTCTTGACAAAGGGTTTCACTTACGAGTCCATCAAGAACTGGCTGAAAATATGGCTTGTGCTGGATGGAATTTGAATGTGCTTGTGTTAAATATCTCATGCACTCTAAAAAAAAAAAAAATAATAATAATAATAATGGGGCCAGTACCGGTTCTTCAGGGCGATGCCATAGAAGAACCTTTTTCAGGGCTTCAAAGAACCGTTCATGCAACAGTTCTTTAAAGAACCATTTAAACCATTTGTTTGAGCAGTGAAGACAGATTTGTGTAAACATAGCCTATGTGCATTGACCAGCAAATGGTAAGAGAATGCCAGGCTCTGAAGAACCATTTCCAATGTGAAGAACCTTTCGCATAATGTAATGGTTCATCAGAGTTTTGACTCTCCATGGAACCATCCAGAGATTTGAAGAACCACTGAAGCACCTTTATTTTTTAAAGTGTGCAGAATTGAATGATCCCTTTATGAATGAATGAATGAATGAATGAATGAATAGTTTATTTCGGTTACAATCTACAGTACAAAACTTAAATTCTATGCACTCAGCTGATAAAGAATTATTGCACATGCTTGCACTAAACATTTTCTCACAAAAAAATTTAACAAACTCTGTAACCGAAAAAGGAATAGGCTGAAGCCAAGGCTTATTTTTGCCTATCCTGTACAATCCATAAAATAACCCAGAATATCAGTAATACAAGGTAAAAAAAAAAAAAACCTCAATTATTTTTCTTAATCATTTCACGTCAGTCATGTCGAACGGTAAAGAATACTGTTTATTCCGAACAGTATTCTTTACTCAACAGCAGTCTACACAATTTCAAATCATCACTAAGTCCATTCCACAATATAACTTAATATTTCAATATAATTTAGAAATGTTGGTAAGACTTTCACCTCACTGAGTGTCGAAGACTGTAGTTATGACTTGTGATGCCAATCTCCAACTGCACCCAGTTTCAGTGCAGTAAAATCTGCAGTGGTTAACTGACACAGTGATTAATCATGTCCAATTGGGGACACGTTCTGAAAGAGTTAATTCAACACACTCTGTTGATTCAAACCTGGGGATTTTGTTGTGTCTAAGTTCTTCTCACTTATAACAGCCTGAAATAATTTGTCTGAGCTGGAGACTAATTGTAATTTCTCTTTCTGACTCAGCATGGACCATTGCCTGTGGACAGAGGGATATACATGAACTTGTTGAAAGGTGAGCATTTGTGTTTGTTCCACCAATTTTTTTTTTTAGCCAGATTGTGCGTAATGGACACTCTTGATGTCCATCCTCCCACTTCCACCTCCACAACGGACTGATTCAAACAAATAGTTGGAAATAGAGTGGGCAGCAAAACAGCAAAGTGCTACCTCAGCCTGGACAGATGAGGTGTAGAAGGAAGTTATGTATGCCTGAAATATACTGAAGTTATCCTTTGATAATTAAGCATTAAATGGTCTTTCGGGGGGAGGATAATAAACTGTATCTTTCCTTGTCACTGGAATACAGAGTTTGTTCCTTTTGGTATGTTTCTTTTCCCTGCAAATGTGCATGTGGTGTACTTTTTTACATATCTAGTATAAAAAACTAATGTCCATTTATGTATCTTAAATCATTTAAAGGTACATTTTCCCCAACATTTTCAGGTAAAAGATAAATGTTACAGATACCAAAGGTGTACCCTTGAAGGTACCACCCCAGTGATGAGGAATTTTTTTTTCCCCCCGAAAGTGTATGATGTGTAAGTACGAATGAGCCAAACTTGACTGGGGGGGGAGTGCATGTGGTATGTATGTATGTATGTATGTATGTATGCAAGTATGTATGTGTGTGAGAAATGGTATGAGAGCTTGTTTGTGTTTCATGGTTTTGTGACCACTTATTGCAAAATGAAGCAATGGGCAAAAGCACATAACTAACACATTTTCTGTGGTTTTTTTCCCTTCTTTTTTGCAGTCTCCCCAGATTCCCCTTACCTGAACTTCAGTGTGACCTGGAACAATGAACTGAAGCTTGAGTATGGCAGTGAGGTGATGGTGCCTTGCCCAGGCCCCTACGTTTTCTTTATCTGTGCTAATTTACAAGGTAATGGCACCAAAGGCAATCTGACCCTGTCACAGGGGCACAGAAATTTCTCCTTTGAACTGTTTGCCACATTAGAGACAAGGTGTGTGAGACACCAGAAAGTGATCAGCCTCTACGAAAAGGAGAAAGTCACCTTCAGTTTCGAAAACAAGTATGATGAAGAATATATCTTCCTGGAGGACCTCCAGGTAGGCCTACACTACTTGTTGGGAACCCGAAACATTATAACTCCAGATTTTGGCCCACTCTAAAGGAATTATTATCAAAGCCAAGGTATTCCATACCCTGCTCAAGCTAAAACAGAAGTGAAATAGCGTGGATTATTTTTTATTAACACTGAACATTTGTCTCACAGTTAGTAAGCAGATTTACATGGTGTTAAAGTGGTAGCAGATTGAAAGGGTAATTGTCTGTTGCTTTTTATTACACTGGTCTGATAAATGCTTGTGAGGCAAAACAAGACAATAACAGCAAAAACAACACATTATTATAATGAAATGGGGAAAAATTTTTCTACACAAAAAATAGAATATATTAGCAGTTTCTTTTAAAAAAAACAAAAAAGCTGTGTTGATGCCAGATTGAGAAGTTTGTATAAACAGTAGCTCTAACATACTGACACAGCTAATTTGGTTATCAGGCTTACTGCCATTTGTGATGCATCTTCATCATATTGTTACAATATGTAAATTAAGCTATTGGTATGGGTTGCTTTTATCAGAACATGTATTCCTAACCTGAATCTGAAATGAATGCAAAAGTCCTATTAGGGACTATTTGTAAGCTGGGAATGTTTGCAAATGGCTAATTCTCTACTGTATAATGCTACAAAGCCATGCCGTAATGTATTCTATAATAGAAAATATGTGCAGTGATACCATGTTGTATCAAAGTTTACACATATGTAGATGGGTGAATGTATTTTGGTTTTTATATTTAATAGGATTGGCTTGCCTACTAATTTTTAGGCTGTTTTAAAGCTATGCAATAATCACTTTAATAATCAAAGTGATGTTAATGTTAGAATGTCAATGGTCTCAAGGTTTATTTTATGATGTATGGATTCATTTACACATTTACACACAGTACTGTCTTACGCACATGTAAATAAATGTTGCAGACCAAAAATGGCTTAAAAATTATGAAATGAAACATTTCAACATAATATATATACACACAGCAGTAAGCCATAATAAATGAAACAAAGCCAATTTGGTGTGAGACGACCCTTTGCTTTAAAAAAAAAAAAGTGGTCTCAGGTACAGTGAGTGCAGTTTTATAAGGAAATGAGCTGTAGGTTTTACTGAGCATCTTTCAGAACCAGCCACAGTTCTTCTGGACACTGACTGTCACACTCGCTTCTTAAATTTGCATCAATACCCAGTAGCCTTCATTATGTTTTCTTTTTTAATCTGAAAAGCGGTCGCTTTTGTAATACGCTGCTCAGATACACACTTTTGTTTCTGTAATATTTAATTCTGTGCTGGAAAATGAATGTTTGGAACTTGAAAATGTTTTTGTACTGACTCGGTAATGTAGAAGTCATAAAATAGAAATCTATAACAAAATTTGTATGAAAAACATAGGGTGCCTGCCTTTTGCACAGTGGAGTGTGTGTGTATGCATGTGCGTGTATGTGTGTGTGTGTATATATATATATATATATATATATATATATATATATATATATATATATATATATATATAACACACACACACTAGTGAAGTGCTGGAAAACTTGGAAGAAAATATTTAAATAACTAAATACTTATAAAATATCACTAACTGAATGTCCCATTTGATCCAAATTTTATATACTATTTGTTGTATCTGGCAGTACTTTATTTACATAGCAAAGTTTGCACCTCATGTTATGTGAGCCTAATCTGTTGTCAGTGTGGGTGTTTTATATTATATAAAATAAATTAAATGCTGTAAGATCTGCTGAACTAAAAACACAACTTGCTACTGTTTTTATTTCATATATTGGGAGGGAAGACTAACAGTTTATTTTTTCCTGATAGACTCCATATCTCCCACTGTTCTGTCGCAGAGGGATTGGTACTGTAGCTGCAGTTTGGAACAAATGTTCCAATGCAGGCAGCAAAATGACTAACAAATTACATGAAATAAAGTTGTAAGACCTCACCAGCTTGTCATCAGTGTTTCTGCATTAAGTTCTTAGGTAGCATATATCACTCTGTATCACTCTGTCTGGTGAACTCAACAGTGAATCTATGCAAGTGCTCACAGCAGGGATGTGGCTGAGACAAACCTGCTTATAATCTCATATTAGCTAAGGTTAATGAAGTTAAAGCCTTAGCTAATATGATCCAAAACCTCTCTAATGCTTTCAGTATAGTCTATACACTACACTATGAGATGCATTTTAGCATCCCGTCCAATCCTGTCTACCACCATTTTTGAGGTTTGTTGTGACAGCTTGCTAGGAACTTGTTAATAGTTCATGCAGGCAGTAAAAGCTAATCCAGATTCATTTCTGGACAAGTTGAGCATTGAGTTTCAAAACTCAGTTCACCACAGTGGCCATAGAGACAACATCCCCGAAAGAGGGAGAATCTGCTGTCAGGGTATAAGGCATATAAGCTTTCAGTGCACAAGTCTTCAAGTGAACATGTCACTTTTGTTGGCTTCTTACACTGCTCATCAGTTGTTCAGCATGGATATTTAAGCTGTAGCACCTTGGTCAGATTCACTAGATATGCTGTATTGGTATCAGCATTTGCACAGTCAGTGCAGGGGACATTCAAACAGTAGATTACTATTCAAAGATGGTCAATGCTAAGGCAGCAGACACACAGCTTCCTTGGCTTCCATTGAGCTCAGACATTGGTTGCACAAGAGCAAATCTTGTAACGTGGCTAATTAATCACTGTGCGGAAGCTGTGTACTGCTGAAAGTCGATGGATAAAGACTGTATATATGAGTGGACAACATGGACCCATTTACTCCCAATGTGCGGTTTTGAAGCCTTTTTGTTCTACAAGACGTGGACAAATTTGCTGGTACCCTTCCACAAAAAAAAAAAAGAAAAACCCAGAATTTTCTCTGAAATAACTTGAAACTAACAAAATTAATTGGCATCCATCATTGTTTATTCCATATTTAATAAAAATCAGAATTTGCTTTTGATTTTTGATTCAACAGAATAAAAATAAATATATAAAATGGCATGGACAAAAAATGATGGGATCCTTAATCTAATATTTTATTGCACAACCTGTAGAGACAATCACTGCAAAAAAGCAAACTCTATAGCTCTCAACAAGACTTCTGCATCTGCCAGCAGGTAGTTTGGCCCACTCTTTGTGAGCAAACTGCTCCAGCTGTCTCAGGTTTGAAGCGTACCTTCTCCACACTGCATGTTTCAGCTCTTTCCAAAGATGTTCAACAGGATTCAGATCAGGGTTCATAGAAGGTCACTTCAGAATAGTCCAATGTTTTGTTCTTTGCCATTCTTGAGTGCTGTTAGCTGTGTGTTTTGGGTCTTTATCCTGTTGAAGGACCCATGACCTGTGACTGAGGCAGAGTTTTATGATACTGGGTAGCATGTTTTGCTCCAGAATGCCTTGATGGTCTTGAGATCTAATTGTGCCCTGCAGAGATTCAAGGCACCCCGTGCCAGACGCAGCAAAGCAGCCCCAAATGATAACCAAGCCTCCTCCGTGTTTCACAGTAGGTGTGGTGTTCTTTTCTTTGAAAGCTTAATTTTTTTCTTCTGTGGATATAGAGCTGATGTGACTTGGCAATAAGCTTGAATTTTGTCTCATCTGTCCAAAGGACCTGCTTCCAGTAGCCTTGTGGCTTGTCAATATGCATTTTAGTAAATTACAGTCTGGTTTTTTTTTTTTTAAACGTTTTTCTTTCAACAATGGAGTTCTCCTGGGTCTTCTTCCATTGAGTCCAGTGCTGCTCAAAAAGTGACAATGACCTTGGAGTTCAACTTTTATCTCTTTGGAAGTTGTCCTTGGCTCTTTGTCTACCATTGGCACTATCCTTCTGTTCAATCTGTGATGGATTTTCCTCTTGCAGTCACATCCAGGAAGGTTGGCTACAGTCCCATGGAACTTAAACTTCTTAATAATATTTGCAACTGTAGTCACAGGAACATCAAGCTGCTTGGAGATGGTCTTATAGTCTTTGCCTTTAACATGTTTGTCTATAATTTTCTTTCTGATCTCCTCAAACAACTCTCTCCTTTGCTTTCTTTGGTTCATGTTCAATGTGGTGCAGACGATGATATCAAATAGCAGAGTGACGACTTTTCTCCATTTAAATAGACTGAATGACTGGTTACAAGATTGAACATGTGTGACACTAATTAAAGAAAAATTTGCTTGAAATATCACTATAATTCAATTATTTCTAATCTTTTCTAGTGGTACCAATAAATCTGTCCAGGCTATTTTGAACGTTTGTAAAATAAGCAATAACATCTCTTCACACTTTTTAAAAAAAAAATGTAATTAACATTTTTTTTTTTTGCTTTACACTGACATACCAAAGGCATGAAGGTATACATGAGAAAATTGCTTTTAATTTCATCACTTTTCAGGAGGAATAAAGCATTGTTTCAATTGAGCTGTAAGGGTACCAACAAATTTGTCCACATCTTTAATTAAACTTAATCATCTGGATGAGTTTGTACAGCAGTAGGTCAAAATTAGAGCCATGCTCAGTAGATATGGCCAGTCAACCAGTGAATTCACCTTTCATCTGCATTTACTGGTCATGGACACTCATCCTCTTTCGTGCTGGGAACACACACATCCAGAGCTATTAGCTGAAGTGCAAGTTAAAGATGGTGCATTGAATGTTATGTTAAAGTGGTAAGTACAGTGTTATTAATTAATTGACATGTACAATGCTAAACTCATCGTACAATTTTCGCAAGTATATTGATTTTACCATTGTACAAAAAGATCGGAGTCATTTGAATGACTGACTGAGCTACCATTTGCAAGCTTACTGACATTCCTTAACATAACGGATTAGCGAATGTAATGTAAATAAGTAGCTAATGTAACATATCCACTGAAAATACACTGGTAAACAGACTTCCATTCACTAACATGGCAATAGGTAGTGTTAAAATTTGGCTGCAGCCAGCCACTAGAGGGCCTCATTTTAGCTTCACTTTAAACCCTTGTTTGATGTTCACCCATACAATTATTGATGGATAATCATAAGAAGAATGTGGAATGAAACACTTGAATTTTACAAAATTTACAGACCCTCAAGTCAGACAGTGAGGATGTGAAAGCTGAGGAATTAATTATTCTGGTCATCTGGCTGTAGAGATTCCCACCAGTAGAGCCCACCCCCCAAGGACCGGCTGCCTGCTACTTTGACAGGTCCATGGTGGACATCAGTTCCAAGATGTGTATAAAGCAAGAACAGCAAAAGAAATAATGGCATACAAAAGTGTAAATACCTAATACTACATAATATGGTCACTTTTGGGGTGCGTTGTTGCAGTGGTTAGCATGGTCATCTCACAGCAAGGAACGTTCTGGGTTCAAACCTCGTGGCCAACTAGAGCCTTTCTTTGTTGAGTGTGTATGTTCTCCCATGCCTACATGGGTTTCCTCTGAGTGCTCTGGTTTCCTTCCACAGTCTAAAGACATGCAGATTAGGTCAACTGGCTACTCTAAATTGTCTCTAGCTGTGAATGGTTGTTCATCTTTGTGCTAGCCCTGATGGATTGATGTCGTCCCCAAGGTGAAGCCCGCCTCTCACCTTAAGCCAGCTGGGATTGGCTCCTGCTTCCCCTGTGACCCCCAAAGGATAAGTGGTATAGATAATGGATGGTCACTTGTGGTGATATCAGATGGGAGGGCTAAAATAGCTCAACAATTAAATTACTGGGGTTGACCAAAAATCATCTCCTGAGTGAGGTATCAATAATAATAATAATAATAATATCTGAAAATTGCTCTGGATAAGGGCGTTTGTAAAATGGTGTAAATAATATTGGAGAAAATTAACAGACAAACTAACAGAACAGGGACCCCCATGAGTGATTTTATGTTTTTTTTTTTTTTTGTTAGTGTGTCAAGTCCATTTTATTGTATACAAGCAAACACAAAAAAGGCTGTGGTTGATGAAGTTATTATTTTGAACATGACAGTCAAGCCTCATGAATGCATTTTCCAACATGCACCTGATATCTTCCTGTCTTGTGCTGCTGGGTCCCTGCCATTTTCTCCTAAACTTACTTTGACCAATTCCACAATCCCACACAGATAGCACAGCTGAAAATGTCATCAGTCATAGATGGCTGTGACATCAACGGGATTCAAACTCTCAATCTGCACATGATAGAGCAAAATATTTTTTTCTCATGCCACTCAGGAGCCAGTCTACTGTAAACTGTTGTAACAGACCCTCAGTGTAGAGTTCTTTGCAGTTACTAGATCATAATGTAGTACTTGAGATGGGTCTTGGTCTCAAAACCGGTCTTGAAACCACTTTGTGAAGGTCTCGGTCTCATCTCAGAATTGGCCACATTTTTACTCAGTCTTGTCTCAGTCTCAGACATAGAGCACTTGGGATTTCAAGACTGGTCAAGACCACAACTGTAAGACCACACCAATTTGCAGTATCACCAAGTTGCCTGTGCATTGTCTGATTTATTTGGTAATGTCATTACTATGATTGGATGTAAAATTTCCTGCTTCAAATACAACCAATAACGTGACTTATTACTAATTAAATTTTTTTTGTTACTGTTAATGGCTGCCATCCCTCCTGACCCCCCCCTTCCACACACACTGGTCTTGTTCTGGTCTTGACTCGGTCTCACCCTGCCTTTGTCTTGGTCTTGACTTGATCTCAACTCCTCGAAGTTTCAGTCTTGTCTCAGTATCGATGCACTCTGGTCTCAGTCATGACTCAGTCACAAATTATTTGACTCGGCCAAAGACTCGACCAATACGCACAAAACATAAAAATCGGCAAATGCGTGAAATTCTCACCGATTTTCTATCAGCCCAGCTGATCGGTGGGACAAAACTACTGTTAAATTTTCCTACCCTCCTGGATTTCGCGCATGTGTAGTAGGCTTGGTAGGATAACTTGACAGAACAGCAGCGCAGATGTGCAGATCAGACAAGACGGAAGATGTTGCGCATGCGTGCAGACATAGCGGAGACATTTATGCGTCACCGTATAGACGCAGATTTCCTCTTTGAAAACGGTCGTGTAGACGCGGAAAAAAGTGAGAAGAAAACGGACTTTTGCGTTTTTGTTTTATACCGTCCCCGTGTAAAGTGGGCCTAATACAAGCTAAATTTAATAATTTATTGACTGACTGTAGGACAATGAATGGACAAAAATTCCCATTGCAAAACTGCAACTATTAGTATTCTCAGTTCCCATATGATTAAAACATGTCATTAAAGGAAAGGTGATGTAATACAATGGTAATAATGCCTCTGTACCAACCTTTTTTATTATTTAAATTTTTTTTTTATAATTGTGTTGCAGGCAGCAAATTCTAACTTTGTTTAGATTTACAAAATATAAATAAGTTGGTCAGTAAAACTATTGACAATGTTTTCTTTGTACTTTTGTCGATTAAATAAAGGTTCACGTGAATTAACAAATCACAGATTTTTGTTTTTATTGCATTTTGGAAAATATCCCAACTTTTCCAGGAATAGGGTTAGTATATGAATACGGGGTATTGTATTGTAAGGGATAATGTACAGGGGTTTATTTCACAATAATGACTGGCTTGTTGTATATTACATGGCTGCTTCCTAAAGAAGTCAATAATTTGACACAAAATATTGATTAAAAATGATTTAACCCTTGCTTCTGTTAATGAAATAGTCAATAGCAACAGTCTGTTATACAGAAATGGAAGACCATAGAATGGCATAATTGACCAATCAGAATTTAATATTCAACAAAACCATGTAATAATACATATTAATTAATAATGCTGTGCTTGCCACTTTAAGTTAGCCAATGTGCCATCTTATGTTGTACTTCAGGAAATATCACATGCATGCTCCTGACCTGAAAAACTAGAGTTTTCATCACCAGCATGGCTGGGTGAGAGGCAGACCTACTGTCTAATCATCCATATCTACTGCACATGCTTACATAACATCCCTGTAATCACTAGGTTTAATTATTGTACACTATATGGTATGTGGACACCCATATGTGGTTCTTCCCCAAACAGCTATCACAAAGTTGGCAGCACACAATTGTATAGAACGTATCTGTATGCTGTAGCATTACAGTTCCATTCATGGAACTAAGGGGCCTAAACTTGTTTCAGTTATGACGACGCCTCTGTGCATAAAGTGTGCACCAAGGAGGGATAGTTTTCCAAGGCTGGTGTGGAAAAACACGTGTACTACACAGAGCCCTGATTTCAACCCCACTGAACACCTTTAGGATGAACTGGAACACTGAGGAGTCCCCAGGGCTCCTCACTAACATCAGTGTCTGGCCCCACTAATACTTTTGTGGCTGAATGATCACAAATCCCCACAGCTACACTCCAAAATCTTGTGGAAAGCCTTCCCAGAAGAGTGGAGGTTGTTATAACAGGAAAGGGGTTAAATCTGGAATGGGATGTTTAAAATGCACATACGTATGGGTCTGATGATCAGGTGTCCATACAATGTATTTATTTTGTTTCTTGGTGTGATTGCTTTATATCATGATCAGGGATCAGTAATGCATAATGAATTAATGTTATTCATATTCATGGGTGCCTGCAATGTGCAGACTAATGGATAAAAGCATTTTTTGCATATGCCCCAATGTCCTGATTGCAGTTTTATATAAAGCACTTCATGAAAGTCATATAATGATATCTTTGGATTTCGTCAGAGAAAAGTGGGACAAATAACTCATGCATGCTGTATTAATTGAGACATTTTAGTAATAAACATGATAGTCACAGGCTATTCACTGTGAATAAAGTGTTTCTTCTGATTCGTGTTAGATTGAATACTTTAAAAGCCTAGACTTTTAGAAAGTTACATCTTAATAGTAATAGGCTAATAATAATAATAATAATAAAGCCTACTTTCTTGCAGATGACATTTACAGTACTGAGAGAACAGATGAAACTCAGACAAGAAGAAACTCGGTCTAATAATGGTAACTTTGATTTTGCTGCACTTTCATTTTTCTTTCAAGACTCATCGTTCCTGTTTGTCGGAGTGAACAGAGAGCATTGCATCACTGGGTGTGACGACATTATTACTGGCCATTGTGTGTACACAAGCCAAGCGCAGACAAGTAGGAACTCAACATATAATTATACACACCCACCCCCGAGTGGGTGAAATCTTGGCATGTGGGAAAACCTTATACATGCCGTTAATGAATGCTGATGAATTTCTGATATGTTTATCCCCACATGGGTTTCACTATAACACAAAGTGGAAGTCCAAAGGTACTCTGAGAGTCGTCAGGAAGGAGGTTGGAGTTTCAAATGGAAGCTAAAAAAATAATTAGATGACAGAATTGTAGTGCAATGTAGAAGAAATATAAAATCTCTGCCAAGTGTCTACACCCACACAGTCACAAGCTGCTACTCTGAGGTACACATGAATAAAGTGAGAAGAAGAAATGGAATAATAGCCATACAACAAAGGTATCCAGTATGATACCTTATACCACATAAGCTTACTATGCTCACTTTATGACTTTATTACAACCCCGATTCCAAAAAAGTTGGGACAAAGTACAAATTGTAAATAAAAACGGAATGCAATAATTTACAAATCTCAAAAACTGATATTGTATTCACAATAGAACATAGACAACATATCAAATGTCGAAAGTGAGACATTTTGAAAGTTCATGCCAAATATTGACTCATTTCAAATTTCATGACAGCAACACATCTCAAAAAAGTTGGGACAGGGGCAATAAGAGGCTGGAAAAGTTAAAGGTACAAAAAAGGAACAGTTGGAGGACCAAATTGCAACTCATTAGGTCAATTGGCAATAGGTCATTAACATGACTGGGTATAAAAAGAGCATCTTGGAGTGGCAGCGGCTCTCAGAAGTAAAGATGGGAAGAGGATCACCAATCCCCCTAATTCTGCGCTGACAAATAGTGGATCAATATCAGAAAGGAGTTCGACAGTGTAAAATTGCAAAGAGTTTGAACATATCATCTACAGTGCATAATCTCATCAAAAGATTCAGAGAATCTGGAAGAATCTCTGTGCGTAAGGGTCAAGGCCGGAAAACCATACTGGGTGCCTGTGATCTTCGGGCCCATATGGCCCTTTTCCACTACCCTTTTTCAGCTCACTTCAGCCCGACACGGCTCGCGTTTCGACTACCAAAAAACAGCACGACTCGGCTCACTTCAGCCCTGCTTAGCCCCTAAAACTCGCACCGTTTTGGAGTGGGGCTGAAGCGAGCCAAAGTGAGCCGAGTGAGGCTGGTGGCGTGAGCAGACACTCCCCTGTGCACTGATTGGTGAGGAGGAGTGTCCTCACATGCCCACACGCCCAGCGAGCACGCTGGGATCTGTAAACACCGTAAACCCGGAAGAAGAATAATTACGAATTACGAGAATTTCTGAAGCCTTATGCGCCTCGCCTCATCTATACGCTCTTGCCAGTATCTGTTGGCGTTGTCGGTGACAACAAGCCACAGCACCAAGACCAACAACACTAACGACTTCATGTCCTCCATGTTTATTGTTTACTATTTGGGTCGTGAGACTACCGCTTAAAAGCTCACTGATGTCACTGTTTGCGCTGCTTAACGACATCACGTGACGTCCACCCACTTTCGCTAACTCCACCCAATGTGTCCACCCACTTCCAGCCAGCACGGTTCAGCGCGGTTGTAGTCGAAATGCAACTCCAACAGCACCGCTCAGCTCGACTCAGCCCAACTCAGCACGGCACGGCTCAGCCGCGTTTGTAGTGGAAAAGCGGCAATAGACGGCACTGCATCACATACAGGCATGCTTCTGTATTGGAAATCACAAAATGGGCTCAGGAATATTTCCAGAGAACATTATCTGTGAACACAATTCACCGTGCCATCCGCTGTTGCCAGCTAAAACTCTATAGTTCAAAGAAGAAGCCGTATCTAAACATGATCCAGAAGCGCAGACGTCTTCTCTGGGCCAAGGCTCATTTAAAATCGACTGTGGCAAAGTGGAAAACTGTTCTGTGGTCAGACGAATCAAAATTTGAAGTTCTTTATGGAAATCAGGGACGCCGCGTCATTCGGACTAAAGAGGAGAAGGATGACCCAAGTTGTTATCAGCACTCAGTTCAGAAGCCTGCATCTCTGATGGTATGGGGTTGCATTAGTGCGTGTGGCATGGGCAGCTTACACATCTGGAAAGACACCATCAATGCTGAAAGGTATATCCAGGTTCTAGAGCAACATATGCTCCCATCCAGATGACGTCTCTTTCAGGGAAGACCTTGCATTTTCCAACATGACGATGCCAAACCACATACTGCATCAATTACAGCATCATGGCTGCGTAGAAGAAGGGTCCGGGTACTGAACTGGCCAGCCTGCAGTCCAGATCTTTCACCCATAGAAAACATTTGGCGCATCATAAAATGAAAGATACGACAAAAAAGACCTAAGACAGTTGAGCAACTAGAATCCTACATTAGACAAGAATGGGTTAACATTCCTATCCCTAAACTTGAGCAACTTGTCTCCTCAGTCCCCAGACGTTTACAGACTGTTGTAAAGAGAAAAGGGGATGTCTCACAGTGGTAAACAGGGGCGGCACTAGAAATCTTGGGCCCTGTGAAAGATTACAATTTAGGGCCCCCCAGTAAAATTTTCAAGCTCAAGCAACTGAATTTGAAGTCTGTTTTTGGCTGGCACTTTTACTTTACTACGCGTGTGATCAGCTACCTAGCAAGTTTAGGTGATACAATTATTTGGTATATGAACATTTTAAATGCAGAACTGTCAGAATTAGACTGAATAGACTGTTGCCTTAAAATGAAAATTCCATGATGTATATGGAAGATATATATTTTCTTTTATGAGCAACTATTATTAGGCCACTCAGTAGCCTATGGAGCTCATTCAATCCAAATGTTTGTGTTGAGAGAAATTGCATGCATCACCGTATCAGTATGGATTTATGCACATTATGGATACTCCAGAGCCCTCCAGCAAACATCAATAATCAGGATTACAAAATGTATTCCTTTGTTTCCTCCATTTATTGACTTATTGTATGTGATCAAATGTATGCCTTGATGAATAACTACACTAGTTTTTTGATACAATTACATAGTGGACTGCAAGAAATCCACTAAGTGTTTTTGGTTTCTTTTAGGCATCACACATTTATTAGAAAACACAGCAAATGTTCAAATATTCAAGTTAAATACTTAGCAACAGTATCAATAAATCCACACATGAACAATAGCAATGATATCTCTGACCACAGCTAATGTGCAAAATATTAAAGTTAAATACTTAACAATATCAACAAATCCACACATGAACAATGGCAAAACATCTAGACATAATTATACAATAAAGATACCTATGAAAAAAGGTGATTTTTTTTCACACACAGTGTGATATCCGGACTTCATAATTCATCACACCTGCTCCTGCTTAGCAATTTCTAGAATGTTCACCTCTGTTGCGCGCAGAGAGAAACTGCCAGCTGCTCTAAACTGCGCTAATCCCGCTCCCAGAATCAGACTGTACCATTAGTAAAAAGGGTGGAGGGGTGAAATGACAATATCATAAATAATTCAAGAAAAATGTTATAGCAAATGATAACCATGTATAATTTGCATATTTTTACAGATGAAATGAAATATTTTATTTCAAAAAGTTACACAAGGCAATACTATTAAAATAATATTAATATCCCTCACAGGGCCCCCCTGTCAGTGCCAGGCCCTTAGAATCGTCCGAACTTCCCCCCCCCCTAGCGGCGCCCCTGGTGGGAAACATGGCCTTGTCCCAACTTTTTTGAGATGTGTTGTTGTCATGAAATTTAAAATCACCTAATTTTTCTCTTTAAATGATACATTTTCTCAGTTTAAACATTTGATATGTCATCTATGTTCTATTCTGAATAAAATATGGAATTTTGAAACTTCCACATCATTGCATTCCGTTTTTATTTACAATTTGTACTTTGTCCCAACTTTTTTGGAATCGGGGTTGTAAATGTTCCTATCTTATTTCTTGGTGATTTTTTTTCATTGCACTGGACCTTTTTTGTTTGCTACCATTTTGGAAAATGGACAATAAAAACAAACAAAACACAGTTCATGTTCCATATCTGAAGCTTCATTTATTCATTTTCTACTCCGCTTATCCATTGTGGGTGGCAGGTGAGCTGGAGCTAATCCCAGCTGACTTTGGCTGAGGGACATGGTACGCCCTGGACAGGTTGCTAGCCTATCATGGAGCGAACAGAGAGACAGCAAGCCATTCACACACTCATTCATACCCATGGACAATTTAGAGTAGCCAGTTGACCTTATAATCACTTTGGACTGTGTGCAAACTCCACACAGAAAGACCCCAGTCAACTGGCAGGTTCAAACTCAAAACCCCAGATATGAATCTGTTGTAATTGTGAGGCTGGATTGGTCTCAAGGTAACGTTTTGAAGTACGATCCTAGTTTCAAAAAAGTTGGGATGCTTTGTAAACTGTAAATAAAAACAGAATGCGATAATTATTTGCAAATCATGAAAGCCCTAAATTTCATTGAAAATAGTATAAAGACAACATAAATGTTGAAACTGAGAAATTTTATTGTTAAAAAATAAATATATATATATATATATATATATATATATATATGCTCATTTTGAATTTGATGTCAGCAACACGTTTCAAAAAACTTGGGACGGGGCATGTTTACCATTGTGTTGCATCACCTTCACTTTTAACAACACTCTAAACTTTTGGTAGTTGAGGAGACCAATTGCTTTAGTTTTGAAAGTGAAATGTTGTCCCATTCTTGCCTGATATACAATATCAGTTGCTCAACAGTTCTGGGTCTCCTTTGTCATATTTTGCACTTCATAATGCTCCAAATGTTTTAAATGGGAGACAGGTCTGGACTGTAGGCAGGCCAGTTTAGCACCTGGAGACTTACTAGGGAGCCATGCAGTTTTAATATGTGCAGAAAGCGGTTTGGCATTGTCTTGCTGAAAGAAGAGAGGCCTTCCTTGAAAAAGATTTTGTCTGGATGGCAGCATGTTGCTCTGAAACATATATATATCATTCAGCATTAATGATGCCTTCCCCGATGTACAAGCTATCCATGTCATGTGCACTAATGCACACTCATAGCATCACAGATGCTGGCTTTTAAACTGTGCACTGATGATAAGCCGGATGATCCCTCTCCTCTGGAGGTCCTGGTGTCCATTATTTCTAAAAAGAATTTCTACTTTTGATTCTTCAGACCTTGGGACAATTTTCCACTTTACCTCAGTTCGTCGTAAAAGAGCTCAGGCCCAGAGAAGGTGGCTGTGTTTCTGGATATTGTTTATATCTGGTTTTAACTTGCATTTGTGGATGCAGTAATGAACTGTTTTCACAGATGATGGTTTTCTGAAGTGTTCCTGAGCCCACACAGTGATTTCCACTACAGACATGTGTCTGCTTTTAATACAGTGCCTGAAGGCCTGAAGATCACAGGCATCCAGTATCAGTTTTCAGCCTTGTCTCTTGCATACAGAGATTTCTCCAGATTCTCTGAATCTTTTAATGATATTAGGTACTGTAGATAATGTGATCCCCAAATTCTTTGCAATTGTACATTGAGGAACGTTATTCTTAAATTGTTGCACTGTTTGCCCATGCAGTCTTTCACAGAGCGGTGAACCCCTCCCCATCTTTACTTCTGAGAGAGTCAGCCTCTCTGGGCTGCTCTTTTTATACCCAATCATCTTACTCACCTGTTGCCAATTAACCAAAGTAGTTTTTTTAAGCATTACACAACTTTTTCAGTCTTTTGTTGCCCCTGTCCCAACTTTTCTGAAACATGTTGCTGATATCAACTTCAAAATGAGCATATATCTTTCAAAAAACAATACAGATTCTCAGTTTCAACATTTGATATATTGGTTTTGTACTATTTTCAATGAAATATAGGGTTTCCATGATTTGCACATCTTCACGTTCTGTTTTTATTTAAGTTTTACACAGTGTCCTAACATTTTTGGAATTGGGGTTGTAGATATGGGAAGGTGAGTGGTGAACTGACCTTAGTAAAGTCAGCTCAGCATTTGATATTTGTTTGACGTTCCATATGAATGCAGAGTTTGCACACTGATAAAACAACAAATAACTTTGCTAAAATGATTTATTTTTGTGCAATTATTCCCCTTTTAATATTGCTAATATTCATTGCACCTAAACTCCAAGAATCTGGAGATATATTTTTAAATTCTTGGAAGAATTATAGCCAGATATTTCTTTGTCATTGCCATGATTGGAGAGTACCCAACATGGATTTCATCATATATGAGTCTTAGTTTGAAATATCTGGGCAAAACCAACACTGGATTCTTCAGTATTATGCGCAGTGATTAGAAGATTGTAAGCCCTGAAGTAAATTAAACAAATGAGTTTCACACTGATTAGTATACTATTAAATTGTATTAACTAGTTAGAAGAAGATAAGATATACCAGCATATGGTGATGCCTCTGGTGAGTGAACTACTGTAGTACAGTTGTGTTCAAATAAATAGCAGTGTGTTTTTAAAAAAAAGTGAATAAAGTGAAATATTTTTAATAGCTTTTATTTCCATATTTCAAATGTAGTGGAAACATCACATATTCAATTCCAAATGAAAGTATTAACAAATTTTATCAAGTCTGTGTTATTCTTTTACAGGAAGCAAAGAAAATGAATATTAACGTGTTAAAAAAAAGCAGTGTCAACATTTTTCTCTATAAACTCAAATTAGTTGCATAACCATTGTTTTTGATAACTACTACGCTGCCTTGAATCGAGTCAACCAACTTCTGGCACCTATAAACAGTTATTTCATCCCAACGAACAATATTCATTTCAGAATGAACATTTCAGAACGAACAACATTCCACAGTTTCTGTGAATTTTGGGGTTTTACTTCTGAAACTGCAATTTTAATGTCACCACACAAGTTTTCAGTAACACTGACGTCAGGGGATTGAGCTGGCCACTCCATTACCTCAATCCTTTTTGTCTGGAACCAAGATGTTGCTCACTTACTCGTGTGCTGGGGTCATTGTCTTGTTGAAACATCCATTTCAGGGGAATTTCCTCTTTGGCATACGGCCACATAATCTCCAAGTATTTTGATGTATTCAAACTGATCCATGATCCCTGGTATACAATAAATAGGCCCAACACCAGAGTATGAAAAACATCCCCATATCATGATTTTTGCACAACCATGCTTTACTGTCTTCACAGTGTGCAGTGGCTTGAATTCAGTACCTGGGGATCGTCTGACATACTGTCGATGATCATTAGACCTGAAAAGAACAATTTTACTCTCATCAGTTCACAGAATGTTACACCATTTCTCTTTGGGCCGATCGATGTGTTCCTTGGCAAATTTTAACCGATTTTGCACATGCTATTTTTTCAACAATGGTGCTTTACGGGGGCTTCTTGATGGTAGCTTAGCTTCAATCAAACATGTTCTGACTGTTACAGTACTTATAGGTATAGTACTTATAGTATTTATTGGATCTTTCTGGAAGTGATGATTGGCTCAATCTTTGCCATTCTCACTATTCTTTGATCCATTGTAACAGTAGTTGCTCATTTTCTTCCACGTGTTTTGGGTTTTGTTGTCATTTTAAAACATTTGAGATAATTTTAGCTGAACATCCTATAATTTGCTGCACTTCTTTATCCCCTTTCCAATCATTTTCCCCCCTCTCCAACCAACTTTTTAATTAAATTACCTTGTTCCTCCAAACACTCTTTGGAATGGCCCATTGTACTTAACAATTCAGAAGGAGATATATTTTATAACAATGTGTGAAACATTTGCTTCCCTTCTTCCTTAATAAAGGACAATTAATGACCCCTGTTTTTGGCCCTCATGCTGTCAAGTGTGGTTGTGGGTGGAGCTTACCTGTACAGGTACTTTCAGAACATGCTTCTTTCAATGAATGAGTCAGTTATTCAGAATAAGAAGTGTGCATGTCATGACAGTTGGGTCTGTTGTTTTTCTATTACACTACTACATCTACAAGTAAATTGTTTGTTTTGGAGAGCAATGGCTTTCTCCTTGCAACCCTGCCATGCACACCATTGTTGTTCAGTGTTCTCCTGATGGTGGACTCATGAACATTTAGCCAATGTGAGAGAGGCCTTCAGTTGCTTAGAAGTTACCCTAGGGTCCTTTGTGACCACACTGCCTATTACACGCCTTGCTCTTGGAGTGATCTTTGTTGGTCGACCACTCCTGGGGAGGGTAACAATGGTGTTGAATTTCCTCCATTTGTACACAATCTGTCTGACTGTGGATTGGTGGAGTCCAAACTCTTTAGAGATGGTTTTGTAACCTTTTCCAGCCTGATGAGCATCAACAATGCTTTTTCTGAGGTCCTCAGAAATCTCCTTTGTTTGTGCCATGATACACTTCCACAAACATGTGTTGTGAAGATCAGACTTTGATAGATCCCTGTTCTTTAAATAAAACAGGGTGCCCACTCACACCTGATTGTCATCCCGTTGATTGAAAACATGTGACTCTAATTTCACCTTCAAATTACACTTTTGCCACTCACAGATATGTAATATTGAATCATTTTCCTCAATAAATAAATGACCAAGTATAATATTTTTGTTTCATTTGTTTAACTGGGTTCTCTTTATCTACTTTTTGGACTTGTGTGAAAATCTGATCTTGTTTTAGGTCATATTTATGCAGAAATATAGAAAATTCTAAAGGGTTCACAAACTTTCAAGCATCACTGTAGGTAGGTGCAATTTTTCAGTTATAAATAACCAATTAACCAAAGGTTTCAAATAACCAACACTGATGATGTTGACACACAAACATTCTGACTGTATTTAAACTTTAACACTTTGGATGTCCATATACAGGTTACACTGTGCAAGTCTTTTATCTACACTAAAAAACTAAAAAAACCCCAAAACATTTATAGTTCTACATTTCTGATTTTCTGTACTTCCAAAAAACATGGCAGGAGGTTCATTGGCTACACTAATCTGCCTCTAGGGGTGTGTGTGTGTGCATGGACTAGTGTCCCATTTAGTGTGTATCCCTGACCCAAGTAAATTGCCTACTAAAGATGAATGAATGAATGAATTAATTAATATCTCAACTGGTACTTTTATGCATATTTGTCTGTATCATTTGTCTTTGCAAAGTCTTGTATTAGTGTTTTGAGTTACCTAGTTCCTTATATATTGGGATGCAGTGGCGGCTGGTAGTCTTTCAAACAGGGGAGGCTGGTCGGTTACGATATTTCCAGATTTTAAAAGAAAAAACACATCAATTTTGCCCATACTCTTGCCTCTGATCTGGCTGATTGTTGGCAGGGTCACAAACTGTGAAATAACAGGTTCTTTTGGCCCATTAGCCTACTGTCCAATATACATGATGGTGGTGTTGGGGGGGGTTATATTTTAACATTTTATATTTTAAAATTGTGGCATGTTGTTTAAAAATTGATCTCGGCTGTGTTTTTGTTTAAAAATGTTTTCCAAATTGTAGCTGTGTTTAATTCATATCCAGAAAAACATATATTCCAATATAATATACTCAGCATAAACATTTTAAATAGATTCTATATTTTTGGTCCATCCATGACATATTACTAAAGTAGCCTATTTACTGTTGTTGATGTGGGTCACTTGCTGTTAGCCAATTCACTTTCTCGTACCAGGAGAGCTGAAAGGGACGAGTATTATTCCCTACCTTTTTCATCAAGTCAATTTGAGGCGTTGGTCTACCCTGCTCTTTAATTTTAATTTTTTCCTCGAAAGGAAGACTGACAAATGGCTTCGCCAAAATTAAATCAGCAATGCTTGGCATCCGTGGCAGCTTTCTTGCTAGCTGACTAGCCCCCTCAAGTTCAAGTTCAGTCACACAAATAAACAAAATTTCTGGAACTAAGATAGCAAACTTGACAACACTATATTTACACTTTATTTACAATGAAAATATATACAAACTAAAAAAGCTGGTAGAAACCGTATGTAATGAATGAAATCGAAATGTAAGCTGATCTCTTACAATACACCACAGCACTTGCGAATCCGCATGGGACTGAACTGATGTTGCCAGATACTGCTGACGTTATCCAGCCCAAAATATGTTCAAAACCCGCCAAAATGCACTTAAAACCGCCCAATTTGGCGGGAAACCGCCCAATCTGGCAACACTGACCGCTGCCTGTCTATAGTTGAAACGAGCTGTCGGTCAAAGAAAATATCCGGCCGCTTTCACCAATCACCAGTCTCCTCGCGGAAACTGCCATGTCCCTCCCATGTGAGGCTCGGAGTCCGTGGGCGGGCATTTTCGCAGTATTTGTCCAATAACCGTCTTGCATTTTGAGATTGAAACGCGCATAGCTCCCAAATGCCGTTGAAGTCCATTGAGGCTGGGAGTCCGTGAGACTCCGTGGGCGGGCGTTTTCGCAGTATTTGTCCAAAAATTGTCTTGCATTTTGAGATTGACAAGCACATAGCTCCCAATCCACTGAGGCTGGGCTGCATCGCGCTGTCACAAGGGGGAAAAACTCACGCACACATTAGGCGAACTGGGGAAAGTTATAACGGAATGATTTCGCACTGTAGTGGGTTGAGCACATATATTTCTATTATTCTGGATCTGAAATAGCAATGTTATAAGGTCGGCTATAACATAAGCCTAGCGCAATTCATCCTACATGATGTTCGTCATTTTTAGAGGAGGCTGAGCCTCCCTTGTTGTCTTAGAGCAATCGCCCGTGTTGGGATGAAAGAAAGAGATTGCTCTTTCTCTCCCTCACTTTCCACTTGACTGTTTGTTTCCTTGTTTACCAGCTTTTACTCATATTTTCTTTTTCCATGTTTTATACTGTACGTGATTATTCATTCATTCATTCATTCATTCATTCATTCATTCAGTGATTTCGTAAATCCATCCCACTGTCTCTGACTCCTGTATTACACAAGATGTTTGGACGACTCACAATGAGTTCTATTGTTGTAATAGATAAACAGAAAATTAGTTAGCAAGCCTCAAACTGATCAAGTAGGAAAATAAACCAGATGTAACCCGAACTTCATCTGGACCACACGAACCTAAACAGAATATCCACTCACATTTTATTCTATTTTAAAAATAATTTTCCAATAACTGAAGGACCCGACAAGTGAAAATGACTCTTGTTTTGCTAAAATTCAAAGCAAATTTAGTAACAAGTAGTTAGAAGGATGATACAGATGTCTTAATCACATGTATGTCTTTTAATCCAAATGGGTTTGAGTAAATGCAGAAGTTTGATATAAGAGGACTGACTACCAAATGGCCACCAAATACAGACACACGTGTAGTAGTGCTCAGCTGTTTCTGTTACTCGATGACATTTGGTACCCATAGTGTTCTTATTAAAAGGCTCAGATTTCAGAGAAACCCAGACAACACTGTTTTTCACCTTCAGTTATTACTTCAATGCTTCAGGTTTGTTTCTGCTTGGGTTATGCTAATCATACAAGCCAAGAAACAGGTTAGAAACAACGCATCATCCTTGGACAATAATCCATATAGCACAGTGTGTTTGTTGAACATCCTATTCCAGATTTAGTACTCCCTTTACCATTATAATAATCTCCAGTCTTCTGGGAAGGCTGTCCACTAGTTTTTGGAACGTAGCTGTGGGGATTTGTGTTCATTCGGTTACAAAAGTATTAATGATTTCAGGCACTGATGTTGGGCTTGGAGACCTGTGGTACAGTTGGCATTGAGCATTTCAGTTAATCCCAATGGTGTTGATGCTAGGGCTCTGATCAAGCAAGTTTTTCCACTCTAACCTTCTCAAACCATGTTTTTATGAATCTCACTTTATTCTAGTTTGTATGGTGCCCTGGGTAAACTGCCACGTCAATCAATTATCCTGTACAGGGTCGCAGGCAAGCTGGAGCCTATCCCAGCTGACTATGGGCAAGAGGTGGGGTACACCATGTACAAGTCAGCAGATCATTGCAGGGCTGACACATAGAGACAAACAACCATTCACATTCACACCTACGGTCAATTTAGATCCACCAATTAGCCTAACCTGCATGTCTTTGGACTGTGGGGGAAACTGGAGCACCCAGAGGAAACCCATACAGACACAGGGAGAACATCCAAACTCCACACAGAAAGGCCCCCATTGGCTACTGGGCTGAAACCAAAACCTTCTTGCTGTGGGGCAACAGTGCTAACCACTACACCACCGTGCCACTCACATATCATCATATGACATGCAAATGCATGACAGAAAATCGATTGTGTAAATCTCACCATTACAGTTTGTCTGTGCTGTCCCTGGCAAGATGATGTCATGAGTGGATGCCTTCATCAACCATACTGAAATCTGATACTGCTTTGTGCCTAGGGGCATGGTCATGCTGGAACAAGACTTGAACTTGAGTCTCAATGGGAAACTCCATTCCTACAGAACACAAAGACATTCTACATAATTTTGTGCTTCCAAGTTTGTGGCAGCAGTTTGGGGAAGAACCACAGGTGAATGTAATGGTCAGGTATTCACATACTTTTGACCATATAGTGTATATTGGAATAAACTCTTTGTATTGTTTTCAATTTTATTACATCTTAAAAATGTCTTCATTAATAATGTAGATAAATGTTTTGTCAGTGGCACGGTGGTGTCGTGGTTAGCGCTGTTGCCTCACAGCAAGGTCTGGGTTCGAGCCCTGTGGCTGGCGAAGGCCTTTCTGTGCGGAGTTTGCATGTTCTCCCCATGTCTGCGTGGGTGTCCTCTGGGTGCTCCGGTTTTCCCCACAGTCCAAAGACATGCAGGTTAGGTTAACCGGTGACTCTAAATTGACCGTAGGTGTGAGTGTGAATGGTTGTCTGTGTCTATGTGTCAGCCCTGTGATGACCTGGCGACTTGTCCAGGGTGTACCCCGCCTTTCGCCCGTAGTCAGCTGGGATAGGCTCCAGTTTGCCTGCGACCCTGTAGAACAGGATAAAGTGGCTAGAGATAATGAGATGAGATGAGATGAAATGTTTTGTTTCACATGTGGTTCTTTTCATGCTTGGTTTCACCGAAAAGCTCTGACTTAGTTTTCATGATAATTTCTTTTCAGTTTTGATACACATACAATATCAACACTAACACTATGGTCTGATTATGAAATGTTGCTTTATATCTTTCAAAGATGTATTGCACTTAGTTGTCTTCTACTGTGACTACTTTTACTTTTTTCAAATCTTTTATAACACACCTGTATTGTACAGTACATTGTTTTTAAACATGCTTAGTGGCATAGCTGTTATTCTGGATCCTTAAAGATTAAAGCAAAATTTCTGGTCTGGCATTCTGGTTTTGTGAAGGAACGTTGAAGTACATTTTTCTTTGGAAGACATGTTAACTACTTTCATGGTGTCTTTTTACAAACATTCCAGTTGACTCTCAGGTTCTGCAGAAAGTGCTATGAATGACATTATTTAAATTGTGCTCTTTCTGACCTTTGGAACAAGGAAAAATACCTGAAGCTTTCGAGTGTTTTAATGAGCAAAAAGGAGATACAAATATACATGCTTATGTACTGTATATTTTTATGTTTGTACCTTTTTTTAATTTGGTGTGAGTACAGATGGAACTTTGTGCTGGAGGCCAGGATCCTGTCAAAGGGAGACAGTGTAAATATTAAAAGTGAAAGGGTCTGTAAGAGCCCATTTCCTTTCTTTATCTTTCATAAATAGTACACGATTCTTAGGTAGGACTCATAATGCAAGGCCCAAATCAGTATATTTAATAACAGATATTAGGAGTGTTGTGAAGCAGAGACAGTACTTAAATACTATGGTCAGTATGCTGTAGGATTTGTTGTATGGCACTGTGCAATTACAGTGGTCTTTTACAATTACTGTATTCCTCACCACACTGTACAAAATAATCCCAATAAGAATTCTATAACAGACTGTGTGATGGTGTATTCTTCATTTTAGATTATACATGATCCTAAACCTACGATTAAAGAAAGATTACTATTCTGCCATACTATGTCTGCAGTGCAGCAAAGGTTTGTAGTTCTTCAACTGGAAATCATGAAGGAGTTTCACATTGTCATAATAGAAAATAAACTGAGTAAACCAAGCATTTGTGTGCTGATTAAAATATTAACCCTTACAATGTGTGATTTTACCTGCAACAGAAAAATCAGGCCAACAATCATATCGTGTAAAGCTAGTTTTGGTCAAGAGTAGAGATCAGTAGTCTTAGAACGTGTGACTCACTCATCTGTGGCTCATTTAATAACACTATGACCAAACACAGCTGATCATTGAGGTTATTTTCTAATATTATGTACACGCAAGTGTTTTACTGGGAAATACACCACTCGTATTCTTCATATGCGCTACAGCCGAGACATGGAGAACCAAAACTGTGACATAAATCTCTATACGTCACTCGTGATGAAATCGATGAATTGTTTTGATAAAGTTGGGTACTTTTGTTTGTGAATGTGTCGATATAATAAAAAGAAAATCACATGTTGACTTAAAAATATGAAGTTTATCTTCTCCTGTTGAAAAACTCACATTTTTCATACAAAATACATCGCAGATCTGAGTGACATATTTAAATAATACTGCCTGGCATTGAGTGGTATATCAGATATATTCCATTCAGCTAGCATGATATTGAACTCATCTTCGACTCATTCAATATCATGCTAGCTGAATGGAATATATCTGATATACCAAGAAAAAAAACATTATTTATTTATTTATTTATTTATTTTTTTTTTACATACACTCTTCCAGTTTTTTTTTTTTATATCTGTTGGTCTGGTTTTCTCTTGTAAATATGTGTGAAGAATAGCTAATGAAATTTTGGTAGCCTTTTGGGTGTTCAATGAGTCTTTCTCTTTCCCAGCGAGCAAAGAAATGGTTCTGCTCATGAACAGCAGAAAACTCTCTCATTGAATATTCGCATTAGCTCCGACATGTGATGTCATGTTGTCTTGACAACCATGCAATATCATAAACCATATTCAACGCTCATTTTCCGTTGGGTAGAGTGCTGTAATACATGTAGGATAAGCGATATGCTCACGATATTGCATGTTATCAAACCAAATGAATGGAACCCACTAGAAGGGAATAGAATACATGTTTTTATTCCATGGAAAAATTGTCCTGTATGTATAATAATCACCAATATTTCAGTCCAATGACGTCACTCCCAGTGTTTTCCCGCTGACTTGACTCACGTTGTCAAAATGGCGAACCGATTCAAAATGAAAATTCTTTTGATTAACTTGCATTTTTTTGTGGATGTGTTCATATAATATAAAGAACATTACACGGTGGTGTGAATATATGAAGTTTATCTTTTCGTGTTGAAAAATATCACTCATTTGCTGCGCTCACTCATGAATATATTCACCACTTGAAGATAAACTTCATATCTTTACGCAGCCATGTAATATCCTCTTTGTCCACGTGAAACTTATGATTTTGATTATTTCCAGTTGAAGAGCTACAAATCTGTGCCATGTTGCTGCACACCCAGGATGAACATAGTAATTTTCTTTAATCATAGGCCTAGGATCATCAACCTACTGTACATCTGACAGGAAGAACAAATATTACACAGCCACACAATTTTGCAAAGATTTTATTGGAATCAACTTGTACAGTGTGACAATAACTGTAAAATACTGTGGGAATTTCACAGTGTAAAACTGACAATGTCAGCTTTAGTGATCTCTCAGCTGTTCTCTCTCTCTCTCTCTCTCTCTCTCTCTCTCTCTCTCTCTCTCTCTCTTTCTCTTTCAGCTAACTCTTGTATAATAAGCACAGTCTTAACTGCAGGACAAAGTCCAGAATTATTTACCTGTACATCTCTTATCAGTCACACACACTGACACGTTTGAAATAATTGAAACTCTGATCTTAATTTAAATAAAATGGCAAAATCTATCCAGGACTAATTGAAAAAAGTGGGACTCAGGAAACCATATTTTGTAAATTTGTGTTGTGTTTTATTTGGGTGAATTTCACAAACAGGTTTGTTATTTTCTTTATGTAAATGGTGTGCGAATGTTTGAATGGCAGTCTGTGGGAGTAGGTGAGCCATTGGGCAATAAAACTATTTGAAAGCTTGTCCAATGAGCAAACCTTGGAATACAAGAGGAGCAGTGATGTAATGCAATCTATTTTAAGAAAGGTTTCACTTTGGCATGATGCAACACAAAACAATTCGGAATTCCCCTGCAAGATCAGTCTTCAAGTAATAGCTGAATAACACAATCTCCCCCTCCTTTTCTTCAAGTTGCAGCATTATCAATTATGAGTGTAATTATGAAACTAATGCACTGAGAAATTCTTTCCCTGTTCATATATGCCAATCAGACTTCGTCACAGAAGTGCTTCTTTATTTTCTTGGTAATTTTTAATTACCAAGTGTTGGCATGCCAGTAAGTCTTTTTCATTGCTTAGTCTTGACATGTCAATACTTTTCTTTCTTTTTTCCTGTTTAGTGCACAACATTAGACTGGATAAGTAAATAATTATTTCAATATAATATTCTTAACCAAACTTGCCTTTTTTTCCTTAAATAGAAATTTCACACGTTTGCATGCTGTTACACCAGGGCAGGAATTTCACGAGGGCCACGAGGGCCATGGCCCTCATGCCCTCTCAATTTGGCCTTGTGCCCTTGGAAAAAAATATCTGCCGTAAGGCCACAGTGGCCTTGATGCCCTGCGGTTTTGCGGTTTTGCAGTCTGCCTCGTGACTGCCAATAGGCTTTAACATCACCTGTGTCTATTGAGGAAAAAAATATGTCTTTTGATGACATTCTGGATTCTTATTGGGCAACTCATCAGTGGTGGATCGGACTCGAGCCTGGCATGAACCGCTCCGACGTGCTATAATGACACCAATCTATCACCAGCCAACCAGGAGACTTAATCAAACGCATCCCCCGCCCACTTGTGTCCGCGTCTGAGACGTTGAATTTTCTCAGAAGGAGGGAAGAAGTTAACTGAGGTAAGACTGTGTGATAAATTAATGAATGAATAAGATAGGAATTTCAACATATAGGGCTTAAGTTTGTTACCGTTAAATAAGCATTGCTTGTACAGTAACATTATGTCGTTACAACGTTGACCCACTTTTAACGTGCCGAGTACCAACTGTAGCTGGTAACAAATGCTAATTAGCTTGCTGTCAAGTTTTTCCTTTGCCGAGCTTTAAGTGTAAGGTCATGGATGTTACTACTGCTTGTTCCTGCCGTAATATGATACGCGATATGTGCTGTTGTCTGTTCATAGCCACTTTTTTAATCTATGCAGTTAGCATTGTTTTGTTACTAGTATTGTATGTTTCTTTTTGCTGTTTAACCGAAGTGTGACTGCTGCCACCTTGATGAGATCACTATCGCAAGAGATTTTATCTCATTGTTTTTGGCGTCATTACATTAACATTTACTTTTATTAATTTACCCCCTCTGTCTAAATTAGAAAATGGCGCAACTTCCTCTGTAGCCGTCAGTGGACAAGCACAGACTTGTCTTGAGTTTTGAGCCAATCACAACAGTTACCTCAGACACTGTGGCCTGAGGTAAAACATGATAGTTTAAGTTTGTTTAAATTACAAAAATGAGTACACCCAATGACTGTCTCATATACTCTTCATATACTCGTACTGTTTAAGTAATGCAATAAAACTAATCTTTAAAAGTGGAATTTACTCAAACTGTTTGCATAGAATGAACTTTCGGGTTAACAGTGTAATAGTGTTGCAGTGTTTTGCAAATTTGCAATTTAATATTTCAGATCTTGAGACATGAAAGTGCTATTTTAAAAAATAAAAGAACAGAAATGTTTTCTTTGTCGTCTATTTAGGTCATTTTATTTCCTCAATAATTTTCCTTGATTGAGAAATCGGTCTGGGCTCTTATGGGTTAATCAGTAGCCTGTATGCTAGTATATGTTCCATTTACAGTCAAACATTTTGATGTACTCCAGGCTCAATTTTGATTAATCAAAAATCTGCGTAGTAGTACAGTCTGAAGATGCTCTTGCACATTCGGTGTCAATTGAACAAAAATTATGGGAGGTTTAATAAGTTTTACAATTTTTGAAGTGAGTGATGGATTGATAAGTTTAGGTGTGTTTAATATTTTCTTATCTTCAGACATAATAGTGTAGGAGATGTTTCTTTACCTGCTTGATAGTTTTGACTGAGACTCCAATCTTCCTCAGAAGAGTCATTAGTCCTTAAATTAAATTCATTATAGATGTGAATTTAAAATCATTGTTTTATTTTATGGCCTTGGTGCCCTGGCATTTGGTCTTCGTGCCTTCAAAAAATTGACAGCACAAAAGGCCAAGTGGCCTTGCCCCTAAAATGACGAAATTCCAGGCCTGTGTTACACCAAATTGCATACATGTAACTAGTGAATATAGGAATTCTGTTATTCTTAACCTATTGCTCTCATGCATATCACACATTCTTCATAAATTCAGAAAGAAGGGTATAATAGATACACTGCTGATCTAACTATATATTAGATACACATGCTAAGTATTGTGGAAAAATATTCTTTAAAGTCATATAATTAAAAAAAAACAATTTCACCAATTAATGTCACATGGACAGTTTGGCTACAATAAATATTATGGTGGTGATGATGCATGGAAAGATGATGATGTAGATAAAAAGAGCACTTCCTTCTGCATGCTGGTACCGTAAATGACACACAAAGGTATGAAAACAGTATCTGAGAACCATAGGACAACCACAAGATCCTGAGACTTTCTGTTACAGTTTCCACTACAATTTCATTTTTTTTTTACAATCTCATTGGTAAATCTAAACATGGTAATAAATCCACATATGCTCAGGTTTTTGTTTGAGACTGTTGAGTTTCAGCATTATGCACTGTTAAATAATATATTTAATCTTATTTTTTTAAATAAATACTGCCTTTATATGACTGTTGCTTTGCATAATTTGCTTATGCTTTTGTGAGTCTTTTTTCTGTCCCAAAACATGTATTCTCTCTCAGAATATATTACTTTTCTTGTTCAATATCTTGATGTTGATGTGGTTCATATTATATAATATATGGACCATACTGCAATATGTTCCACAATCATGAAATATTGCTTCTGCAGGACTAGGAAAGAAGTTTGTCATTAACCACAACTCATTTGGTCCAAGCTGCAATTCTGAATGTAATTAAACCATATCTAGAGTATTGTAAACTGTTACAGCTGAGAAATTCTTCCTGCTGAGAGTGCTTGTGCAGTAGGCTTGTGAATGTGTGTAGGAACTGTTTTTTTTTTTTTGGGGGGTGGCGCAATCCTGGCTCTATGACAGTGTTGAGGGTGTGCCAATATCTGTCTTTGAAAACACTGATGAGTTTCACCACCTGTAAAGCAGTGTTTGTGTAAGAATGAAGGTGTAAATGAGTGGGCAGCATCCTTGCATATAAGATACTGTCTCGTGGAATGGGAGATGCTCATTCATTCAACAACATGGAAGCGACTGTCTTCATCCACGAATGCCAGAACATCACTAAGACTTCCAAAGGCATGCAGGAATCCAGGCACTTCCAGTGCAATTACAAGTATCTTCAGCTGATAACTGCTACCTTCCTGGGGCTCCTGTTTGGAGGAATGATTGGACTTATTACGGTTTGCTTGATATCGGTAGGTTTGATGATTTTTCTACTTGGTTTGCTTTTATATATTTGTGTGCATACAGTATGCTCTGTATAGAGTTTGGCCTGGGGTGGTGGTGGTGGTTGTTGTTATTATTATTATGTGAGATCATCTTTGTGATACCTAATGTTTGTTGTCACTGGTAATTCTGTTAAAACTAATTAACCTGATGCCCTAATACTGGTGTCTTTGATTTCTCTAAAGAATGCAGGCAAATCAAGTTGTCAAGAAGTAAGAAATGATGCGTATGGACCCAAGACAACCATTAACATTTCTGGTAATTATCACATAGAGCTGTTCAACACTATAAATTGCTCCATGCACAGAAGGAGGAGTTTGACATTCAATCAAATAATGCTAACAACAAGGATTATCCAGTGAGAGTCAATTTTACATTTGGCATGGGCTGGCTGGCTATGTCTAAAAAAGTTAATAATTCATTAATATATTGTGCTTTGTTCGCAGGGGAGAAGACACAATATATCTTCAATATTACAAAAAAAGGGACCTACATGTTCTATGGCAAAGTGGAGAGGAATGAAAGACGTGATTGCACGGATAATATAGATTTGGTCAGGTTGCAGTGGAGGAGACCAAATGCATCAGAAATTACTAAGAGCACCAGGTTTTATTATAATAATGAAAAATATGTGGCTGAAATTATGGCCTTTGATGTCCTGCTTGAAGAAAACAGTGAAGTGCAGTTGCAACTCAATTGCAAAGGAAATAATAACACGGGAATGTTCACTTACAGAGTTTATTAAATCAGATATTAGATTATTTAAATTCAGTTAAAAATTAATGATACTTCCTCTTAAGCTTCATTATGACTGCATATACTGTGTGTATATATATATATATATATATATATATATATATATATATATATATACACACACACACACACACACACACACATATATATATATATATATATATATATATATATATATATATATATATATATACACACACATACATATATACATATATATATGTGTGTGTGTGTGTATATCACACACACGCACACACAAACTTGTTTTTGATTCTAAGATTCCTGTTCTTGGCTGGCAGGAGTGGAGCCTAGTGTGGTCTTCTGCTGTTGCAAGCTGAGATGCTTTTCTGCTTACTATGGTTGTAAAGAGTTGCTATGAATTGCTATATCCTTCCTGGCAGCTCAAACCAATCTGGCCATTTGTCTCTGACCTCTCTTATCAACAAGATGTTTCCACCCACAGAACTGTCACTCATGCAATGGGTTTTTTAAATTATTATTTAAATTTTTTTTTTGCATTATTCTGTATAAACTCTAGAGACTGTTGTGTGTGAAAACCCCAGGAGATCAGCTTGATAACTGATTAGATAACTACATAAAACAGCTGGTTAAGATAATGCCAATAGTGTGCAAAGCGTCATCAAGGTAAACGCTGGATACTTTGAAGAATCTAAAATATGAAAGATAATTTTTCACACTTTTTTGTTAACCACATAATTCCATATATGTTCCAAATGTTATTTCATAGTTTTGATGCCTTCAGTATTGTTCTACAATGTAGAAAATACAAAAGAGAGAAAAACCTATGAATGAGTAGGTGTGTCCAACACACATACACACAGAATATATATAAACTCATCTCATATGTAGAAACTGATTAATACATTTTGTTGAAACTCTGTATATACACAAGTCTACATATACAAGATATGTTTGATTCATATTTCTCATACTGTGACTTTCCTACTTTTCTACAATTAATTTTTGTTGTTGACAAACCAAATGTATTACTTCAGAAGGAAACAAATAAAAATATTTAACCTAATAACTATTCAAATGTCATTCCTAATTTATTTATATATATATATATATATATATATATATATATATATATATATATATATATATCAATATGATGTAAATTAATAAGAAAGTTTAAATTTCGTGGCGGCACAAACATAGAGAAGTGCAGCAGTAAAAACAATGATTAAATAGATTATACTTAATATCAGTCTTGGATCACTGTTCGTCTAATTGGATTAGTGAACCAGAAGTAACTTGTATAAAAGTAAATATAAACGCACACAGGCGGCACGGTGGTGTAGTGGTTAGCGCTGTCGCCTCACAGCAAGAAGGTCCGGGTTCGAGCCCCGTGGCCGACGAGGGCATTTCTGTGCGGAGTTTGCATGTTCTCCCCGTGTCCACGTGGGTTTCCTCCGGGTGCTCCGGTTTCCCCGACAGTCCAAAGACATGCAGGTTAGGTTAACTGGTGACTCTAAATTGACTGTAGGTGTGAATGGTTGTCTGTGTCTATGTGTCAGTCCTGCGATGATTTGGCGACTTGTCCAGGGTGTACCCACCTCTCGCCCATAGTCAGCTGGGATAGGCTCCAGCTTGCCTGCGACCCTGTAGAACAGGATAAGCAACTACAGATAATGGATGGATGAATATTTATGAATATTGGTCTCTATTTTAAAGTTGTACCAAAATAACTTTATTTGTAGTCTGGTCATTTGAGAAGAATGTGTTTAAGTGATCATAATTGAATTCTTAATATTTGGAGTACTAATATATCTATAGTGTCTTATAAGTAATCACTCCCTTTCAATTTTTCCACAGTTTGTCCTGTTAAAACCTGGAAGTGAAGTAGACTTCACTGAGATTATAATATAATATAGAGGTGGGTGATTCAGGATTATTTGAAAATTATCCATCCATTACCACTTATCCTGGGCAGGGTTGCGGGCAAGCTGGAGCCTATCCCAGCTGACTATGGATGAGAGTTGGGGTACACCCTGGACAAGTCACCAGGTCATCACAGGACAGACACATAGAGAGAAACAACCTGTCTTTGGACTGTGGGGGAAACCCACACAGAAACAGGAAGAACATGCAAACTCCATACAGAAAGGCCCCAGTCAGCCACTGGGCTTGAACCCAGAACCTTCTTGCAGTGAGGTAACAGTGCTAACCACTACACCACCGTGCCACCTCATTCTCATCTCATTATCTCTAGCCACTTTATCCTGTTTTACAGGGTCGCAGGCAAGCTGGAGCCTATCCCAGCTGACTACGGGCGAAAGGTGGGGTACACCCCGGACAAGTCACCAGGTCATCACAGGGCTGACACATAGACACAGACAACCATTCACACTCACATCTATGGTCAATTTAGAGTCACCAGTTAACCTAACCTGCATGTCTTTGGACTGTGGGGGAACCAGAGCACCCGGTGGAAACCCACGCGGACACGGGGAGAACATGCAAACTCCACACAGAAAGGCCCTTGCTGGCCACGGGGCTCGAACCCCGGACCTTCTTGCTGTGAGGCGACAGCGCTAACCACTACACCACTGTGCCGCCCCACCGTGCCACCTTTTATTTGAAAATGATTTACAAGCAAAATTTATAAAAGTTGTGATTGCACAAATATTCACCTCCAAATTAGTTCTGGGGTGGCACGGTGGTGTAGTGGTTAGCGCTGTCGCCTCACAGCAAGAAGGTCCGGGTTCGAGCCCCGTGGCCGGCGAGGGCCTTTCTGTGTGGAGTTTGCATGTTCTCCCCGTGTCCATGTGGGTTTCCTCCGGGTGCTCTGGTTTCCCCCACAGTCCAAAGACATGCAGGTTAGGTTAACTGGTGACTCTAAATTGACCATAGATGTGAGTGTGAATGGTTGTCTGTGTCTATGTGTCAGCCCTGTGATGACCTGGCGACTTGTCCAGGGTGTACCCCACCTTTCGCCCGTAGTCAGCTGGGATAGGCTCCGGCTTGCGTGCGACCCTGTAGAACAGGATAAAGCGGCTAGAGATGATGAGATGAGATTAGTTCTGGTTCAACCAGTTGCCTCACAAGTCACAAGACAGATGAATGGAGTTGACCTGTGTTCAATTAAAGTACAGTATCTCAATATGAATACACCTGTCCAGAAAGGTCCCAGAGTTTGCTGGAGAGCATACTTAAACAATCAATCATGAACACCACAGAGGTAACTATGTAGGAGCTGGAGAGAATCACAGCTCAGATGGGAGAAGTTGTTCCCAGGACAGCCAGAGTCTGGACACTCAACAATGCTTGGTTTTTATAGAAGAAGAGTGGTGAGAAGAAAGCAATTACTGAAAGCCATCTAAAATCATATTTAGGGACTCGGCAAACATTTTGAAATAGGTTCTCTGGCTTGTTGAATGCAAAATTAAAATATTTCACCATAATACAAGGTGCACTTACACGCTGAAAATGTTTAGCATTATATCCGAACAGTCTCACCATGATTATGCATTTTCTGGTTAGGGCAATGACACAGTTAATATGCCAGTGCACAAAAATGTAAAGTGAGATATATAGTTGTGACGACCCCTTGGGCCCCCTTCAGGCACCAGTCTGCCAGTGCATGGGTAGGTCTGGGCCTGACTGATTAGGCTAGATCATTAAGTACACCTGTGTAGGTGGTACGGCCTATAAGGTGGGATCTCTCTCCCTCTCTGGTAGGTACTTTTATTCTTTGTGTGGGCACTCTTTGTTGTCCTCCTGTTTTCTGGCTTTTTGCTCTTTTTCTCTGCCTCAACATTTACCATATACTGACACAAACACACCTCCACTCAGGTAGGACCATCACTACATTCATACCCTAGACACTTTTGAGTTGTTATATTTTGTATTGGTTAATAACGTATTTTTGTTTGAACTTTAAACCCTTGTGTTGCGTCCCCCTTCTTATGTTGTGGTGTGTGAACAAGCCCATGCCGTAACATAATATACAGTATGATACCTGAGGTGTTGCCATATTCTTCTGTAGGAGTTACTAATGATCTGAAATATCATTAATAATTAATTAAATGTTACTGTGTACTTCTTTAAGACTTATTTATCGTTAATGATAATCTGGAACTGTATTATCCATTAAAATAAACGATGGATCATTTCATAGGCGCTAATGATTATATGGAACAGTACTGTACAATGAACAGTGTGGTAATCTATTAATAATGATTGGTGTATTTGACTGTTCTGACTTTAAATGTTAATTATTTGAAAAGTTTTGAAAATAAATTATGTTACAACTTGACAATTTTTGCAGATTATTGTTGTCGACTATTGTTTGCACTTTTTGTAGATTATTGTGATATGTCTGTTCCATTACAACTTAACAGGCTCAGTAAAAAAACATGTTGCCTTTTGTTTGTGTGGACAATAATAGACTATAAATAAGACCTGAAGACCTGTCCTGGAGCAACAACACCGCATCACTGGCCAAAAAAGCCCAACAGCATCTGTACTTCCTCTGCAAACTGAGAACAAGAGCCCCGGCCCCCATCATGCACACATTCTGCAGAGGCACCATCGAAAACATCCTGACCAGCTGCATCACTGTGTGGTACGGCGCCTGCACCATGTCCTGCTGCAAGACTCTGCAGCGCATCGTGAGAGCAGCTGAGAGGATCATTTGTCTCTCTTCCTTCTCTAACGGATATCTATAACTCCCGCCTCACCCGCAAAGCCATCAGGATTGCAGGTGACCCCACCCACCCATCTCACAGCCACTTCAGTCTACTGCCGTCGTGGAGGAGACTGCGGAGTCTCTGGGCCAAAACCATCGGCGTCGCCAGGGGTATTTTACTGGGGCACGTGCCCCAGTATAGATCTGTAGTGCCCCAGTAAAAAAAATCCAGTGACGAAACGCTCTGAATTTTAAACTTGGGAATAGCTGCAATTTAATGAATTCATCACGTGGGGTAGGCTAACCGATGCGCGAAGAAGACCATCTACAATGCTTTTACATTGGTAGTTTTGGCTGGCCTCGCGCACACTAAGCAATGTGAAAAAAGTGTGCGCGTGACATGAGTAACATCTTGGTTGCTATGGGGACCGCAGACTCCAGCAGCCCTCAGATGCAATGAAATTCAGAGCAGGGGAAACCATCTCTCCGTGTTTTTCAACTGTTTACAGGTTAGTAGACAGTAATTCCACTGTCATTTTTGTAACACACACACACACAGTGGTGCTTTTAGAGGCTTTTGGATTGTGTTTAGAGATGTTCAATGCTGAAAATGCGTGTGCTTACAAAGATATGTTTGGTGATTTAAAAGGTATCAAGTGTGAATACTGTTGGCCATTAAGTACTCTTGGTTGAGTTTAAAAACTCGGCGGTGTTGTATTGTATGTTAATATGTTCTTTTACAATATTACCAACAGTATAAGTATTACATTGCTATTATCACAAATGTTGCAAATATTCATACTGTTATTATTAAATGATTGACCTGGATTCAGTGTCCTCGTAATCATTTTGAGTTTTACAGCTCGAGTGACTAGTTTTAAGCAGGCCGTTTCTAAATATAAATATCAATATATAAATATATATTACATAAAATATAATATATATTACATAAAATGTAATATATCTCATCTCATTATCTCTAGCCGCTTTATCCTTCTACAGGGTCGCAGGCAAGCTGGAGCCTATCCCAGCTGACTACGGGCGAAAGGCGGGGTACACCCTGGACAAGTCGCCAGGTCATCACAGGGCTGACACATAGACACAGACAACCATTCACACTCACATTCACACCTACGGTCAATTTAGAGTCACCAGTTAACCTAACCTGCATGTCTTTGGACTGTGGGGGAAACCGGAGCACCCGGAGGAAACCCACGCGGACACGGGGAGAACATGCAAACTCCACACAGAAAGGCCCTCGCCGGACCCGGGGTTCGAACCCAGGACCTTCTTGCTGTGAGGCGACAGCGCTAACCACTACACCACCGTGCCGCCCAAATGTAATATATATTATATAAAAAATATAAATATAAATATAGTGCAAAATTTTTAGCTCGCGCGCTTCGCGCGCTCGCATACATTTCCTGTGCCCCTTTTGTGCCCCAGTATGGTCTTGGGTCTAGTGACGCCCCTGGCCAAAACCAGCAGGCTCAAGAACAGTTTCTTTCACCAGGCGGTCAGGAGGCTCAACTCCCTCCCTGTTCTGCCCCTCCTCTGCCCCCTGCCACAGATTCTGGTCGCACACCCCCCTCGGCATCTGACATGTCACCCTCACAGCCCCCCCCCCAACACACACGTACTCTCAACGTTCATTAAGGCAGCTGGGCCATAGAAGGTGCACGCTGCATGCTGCACGCTACACGCGTGTAAAGAAAAGTGGACAAACGTAGCATGACTTGCTCTGGGCCATAGAACGGCGTTCACGTTGCACGCTGCACACTTCACGCGTGAAGCGTGAAATGAACATGCACACTTTTTTCTAGGCGTGAAGATGGAAATTCCAGTCAATGCATGCGGTCACCGCCGCGCCAGCCAATCAGAACGGGTCTAGGGAGATAACTCTATGCTTTCAGGGGAAAACTTCAGAAAAAATATAATTGAATGGTATAATTGAAAAATAGTTCTTCATCGGGATTGTCAAGCAGATTATAGAATGTTCGGTGAAATTCACCACGGGTTTCTCTCAGAAGGAAGTGTTCTCGGCTCCAAATTCTGTTCCTTTTTCTCTTCCTCTGTCTCAGTAAAAGCAGAATGAGGCAATCGTCGTCATCCGAAGAGTCCATATTGTTGGTTACTCGGTCAAAGTAGAACAGACGCAACACGTGAACATCCAAGCATGAAGTTTAATGGCCCAGGGTCCGGTTCTTCACGTGAACGTGCAGCGTGAACCTTCTATGGCCCAGCTGCCTAACACACTGAATTCAGGGACTGCACATTTCACTTTACCTCGCTCATTTGCACTATTCCGCACTACCTCACCTTAACAGCTATTAGTTTATTGTTTATACTGCTTATTTCATGCTTACCTGCTATACCTCAAGTGCCCTTGACTGTTTATTTGCTCCAATTTATGTGTGTGTATATATATATAATATACACACACACACACGTGTGTGTATATACCATGTATGTATATACACTAACTTTAAAAACGCACATTGATAAAACTTGCTGAATTCGTGCTGAGTTTATCTCAATAAGAAAATAAATATATCACAAT